>NW_027554766.1:0-34308 GCF_964188315.1 Podarcis muralis
ATTCAGAGGACATTTAGAATGATACAGCACAGATTGAAGCGTTAATTGATTGTGATTTGAACTACCGCAATGCGCTCTACGTGGGGCTACCTTTGAATGTGACCTGGAAACTACAACTAATCCAGAGTGCAGCAGCTAGACTGGTGACTGGGAGTGGCCGCCGGGACCATACAACACCAGTCCTGAAAGATCTACATTGACTCCCAGTACGTTTATGAGAAGAATTCAAAGTGTTGGTGCTGACCTTTGAAGCTTCGGCCCCAGTATACCTGAAGGAGCGTCTCCACCCCCATCATTCTGCCAGGACACTGAGGTCCAGCGTCGAGGGCCTGGACCTCAAAACCTCTTGACATGTTAGGACTTCACAGAAAATGGAAAGAACTGTTCTGCATGTGAAGTGAAAGACCTACGTTTCTGAACACAATTCAAAGTGTTGGTGCTGACCTTTAAAGCCCTAAACGGCCTCGGCCCAGTATACCTGAAGGAGCATCTCCACCCCCATTGTTCAGCCCGGACGCTGAGGTCCAGCTCCGAGGGCCTTCTGGCGGTTCCCTCATTGCGAGAAGTGAGGTTACAGGGAACCAGGCAGAGGGCCTTCTCGGTAGTGGCGCCCGCCCTGTGGAACGCCCTCCCATCAGATATCAAGGAAATAAAAAACTATCTGACTTTTAGAAGACATCTGAAGCTAGCCCTGTTTAGGGAAGTTTTTAATGTTTGATGTTTTATCATGTTTTTAATATTTTGTTGGAAGCTGCCCGTAGTGGCTGAGGAAACCCAGCCAAATGGACAGGGTAATAATAATAATAATAATAATAATAATAATAATAATAATAATAATAATAATAATTCAATTTTCATCCATTTCCACTGCACAACATCAGAGACGACAGCTGCCAACCTAAACTGTATGGAACTGCTGGCAATTGCCTTGGGGGCAGGAGTTGATGGAGTGTGCTAAGCTCAACCAAGTCTCCTGTATTCAATCGGCAAATGTGCCAATGACCAGGTATCTGCTATGGGGATGAGGAATGTGTATTCATCTTCTTCAAGAGCACAAGAGGTGAGTTTGTGAGGGTCGGCAAATGCACTTGGAATCCCATAACAAGGGGGGGGGGAACCTGCCCGTGTTAGGTGGGTTGAGATGCAGAAGAAAAATGGCAGGCAGGGAGGGAAAGGTTAGGCATCCCCATAGCCTGATGTTGCTTCTTGCAAAAAGAAAGAAAAAGACCCCCGAAGAGGTTTTATTTCCAGCCAACATGACAGCTTCTGAGTTGCGCATGAACTTGTGAACCTTATGCTCTCTCAGATGAGCAAACTGGGTGGAGTTCTCCTCTAAGTAGTTAGAAAAAACCTTTATTACTGTGTTTATTGGGATGGTGATTCACACCAAATTCCAGAAGTTCATCCCTTTACCCTTTCATGTGGCATTTGTATAATTGAAAATATTGAAGGATGCTTTGTTGTATTGTTGTAAGCCAATTCCATACATCATTGCGGCAAAGATTAGATAGGTGAGCTATCAAACCTATCAAGGGGTGTGAAAAAAACAAAGCACCACTCCTTTCCCTTTGAAATAGAATAGACAATTTTTCACTGGCCTGTCTCCTGAGTATCCAAGTGTATGAAATATGGTGGGGTGACCCACATTTTGTAAGGGTCACCCCCTCATATTGCATACCTTGGGTCCCAAAATGGTTGATTTCTGGCCATGATATAAATGTGAAAGCAACAACCGTAACCATGCAGAGGCTGCAATCCTGTCCCCACTTCCCTGAGGAGGCTGCATGAAATTCAGTGGGACTTACTCCTGAGTAGACATGCATAGGATTGCATTGTAAAACACCAGTTTCAGTTTCTCAGATTTAAAATGGTTCAAATGCCCTGCTCCTAGTCCATATTTGCAAAGCTAAGCAGGGTCTGGTGTGGTTTCAGATTGGATGGGAGGACCGCTTCTGAGATTCCTGTCAGGGAAAACCCGGATGTATGGCAACCAGTGCTTTTTTCCTGGGGATATGTAGGGGTATGCATACCCCTAAATATTTTGTGAATCTAATCGGGGAAGAAACTAAACATTTTTAAGAAAAAGTTTCTTCTCTAGCACGGTGAATCATCAGTTCTGTTGCTACCCCCGATGGTGGCCTCATTTCCTGTTATGGTGTTTCCTGAGTCTCGGGTGGAAGCAAGCGTTTAATGTGTGAAACAGTGTGGAATGTGGATGTGTGGTGTTTTACTGTCTGGCCTCATTTCAATATTAGTAGAAAAATTACTATTTTTCATTAGTGGAATCAGGAAGATGTTAGTGCACACAACCTCGTGCCAATGTGGAAGTTACTGTGAGCTGTCAGCTGTGTAATATGAGTTAATGCATGGGTGGGCAAACTAAGGGCCGGGGGCCGGATCCAGCCCAATCGCCTTCTAATTCCGGCCCGCGGACGGTCTGGGAATCAGCATGTTTTTACATAAGTAGAATGTGTTATTTTATTTTAAATGCATCTCTGGGTTATTTGTGGGGCCTGCCTGGTGTTTTTACATGAGTAGAATGTGTGCTTTTATTTAAAATGCATCTCTGGGTTATTTATGGGGCATAGGAACTCGTTTATATTTTTTTTCAAAATATAGTGCGGCCCTCCACAAGGTCTGAGGGACAGTGGACCGGCCCCCTGCTGGAAAAGTTTGCTGACGCCTGAGTTAATGCATGCTCTTTGTACTTTTGTCCATTTACTGCATTTATTTTCCCTAAATTGAACGATGAAATGGTGATGTTCCTGAGTCAAAATGAGAGTACCCCTAAACATTTTTTTAAGAAAAAAAGCACTGATATCCAAAAAGCTCAACAACTTTGTGGGTTGCAACAACTTTGCAATATGGCAACCCTAACTGCAGGGGTCCCTTCCCTATGATTCTATGATTGCAGTCTTCAGCCCATTTTATAACAACTGACTTTGGGGGGAAATGGCCTGGTCTGCTCCTCTGCCTTTCACAACAGCCTTGATCTGCAGGAATCGGCAGCTGAAACTTTTACATCACGCAGATCCACATTTTCACCATCTAATATCTGAAGATGAAGGTGCTCTGAAAGGCAAAGTAGCAAGAAGAAGAAAAAAGACTTTGGCAACCCTATATTACTACACAGGAAATGTAGAATTGGTTTGAAGCTTTAGTCCCAAGTCTTAGTCATGAAGGCTGCAAAGTCCACGCTCTGAGAGGAAGCATCTGCCATGCATGGTTTTCCCCATCATCATCAGATGTTGGCAGAATGAGGCCATAAGCAACATTCCTAATGGGCAATTCTAGCTAGGGCTGCTGGGGACACAGCTATTTCCCCCTTTATGCTCCTCTCACAGGTATAGCTGTGTCCCCAGAAACCCTAGCAAGAATTACTACACAGGAAAGCTGTTTATGGCCCACATTCTGCCAGATTTGTGTGCCTACCTATTTCTGGCTTCACTTCTACAAATTAATGCCTTGTTTAGCCATAGGTCAATTGCAACGATACGTCATAAAAGACGATGAGACATAATACAATGGAGTGACTGACCGCAAAAAGATAAAGTGGAAAGGAAGGAGCGTTGTGAGGAGCGTAGTGAGGAGCTTTGCGTCATTATATGCTGTACTATAGATATAATATTGCATGCATATAATATGAATATATTTCTCAGGTTTCCTAACGCAATAAGCACACAAGCTGCATATAACTATCATGAAAATGATAAATAAATTATAAATAAAATTATGCTGCAGCATACGGATTAGCTCTTTTACACATATAATGTTTGGTTTTAAAAAAAATACATTTAATGAGTTGGGATTTTTAAACCACAAGCAGCTTGGATATGAGTGGGCACCTAATATGAGAGAATGTGATCAAAGCTTGATTGGGTCACAACTACCAAATCCTACGTATAAATCCCTCTAAAATGGATTTCTCCTCCCTCTCTAGACCAGACCTGAGCAGAGGGAAGGAGCAGAGTTTTACATTACTGAAAGGACAAGAAAAAGGGACATGAAGATTGAATATGAGTTCCAAAGGAGGGGAAGGAATTGAGAACAAACCCCAGGGCTGGTGTCCAGTTGACTGAGGGGGGACCACTCTCAGTGAATCCAGAGATCCAGTTTAAGAATATGGGGCTGGATGATGAAGAGATTCATGTAACGAGGTACAGTGGTACCTCGGGTTAAGAACTCCATTCGTTCTGGAGGACCGTTCTTAACCTGAAACTGTTCTTAACCTGAGGTATCACTTTAGCCAATGGGGTCTCCTGCTGCTGCTGCACCACCGCGACACAATTTCTGTTCTCATCCTGAGGTAAAGTTCTTAACCCGAGGTACTATTTCTGGGTTAGCGGAGTCTGTAACCTGAAGCGTCTATAACCCGAGGTACCACTGCAATGAAATGATTCCCAGTCCAATCATGAGCTCACCGTATAGACCTTTAATGTAGCAGCTTCTATATCCCAGGATACATGTGTGCTGAGCAGAGATTGGAATCTTTTATTGGCTATTGCCGAAACCGACCTTTGCAAATTGTATTAGGTGGCAGTTGCAGTTAGCATTTTGATTTTTTTACGGTTTAATGGCTTGAGCGTTTTATTGTGTTTTTCTGAAGCGCAGCACCCACCCCCCACCCCTCAAGCATTTGGAGAGTCGGGTGCAGAAGTTAAATAAATCAAACAGAAGCTGAGCGTAATCGTGAATTGTCGTGCGATTACATGAGATTGCCTGGGTGGGGTGGGCATTGCGTAGAAGGGTACCGAGATGAGAACTTGGGCAAAAGCAAAGGAGCTTCTCCCACGGCAATCACCGGAGGAGTGATTTAGCGCATTTGCTAGAGAATGAGACTCTCAGGCTCAGGGTTCGAGCCCCTTGTTGGGGCAAAAGATTGAAACATTGCAGGGGTTGAACTAAACGACGCTCATGGTCTCTTCCAAGTCAGTAACTCTATGATTCAATGATTTGGCAGGTAGGGAGAGGGAAACTAGCTAAAGACAGAGTCTCTCTAGTCTAATAGCCTCATCGCTTATATGCCCAACCATTGCATGTGCTCTACAAGGTAGGGCAACTGGTGTTAGAAACTCAGATATATAAACTAGGAGCCAAATGGCTCCTTAAACCTGGGTTGCAGTTGCCAAAACAGAATGTCTAGTTGCCATTTTGGGGCCAAATGGCTCGAAAGTTGTATTTTTCAATGTGACATTTTGGTTCCTGAAATTCCTTCTGATTGTGCAGATAGACTATCACACAGAGAATTCTACAGGATGTGTTGTTAGTGTGTGAAAACAGGCAAGATCCAAGGATATTTGATATTAATTGTGATTACAGATGTGTCATTAAGTCTTTAACAAGGGGTACTCCCTAATAATAATAATAATATCTAATTATTCCAGATATTAAAGTGGATGTTGCTACTTTAAAGGTAAAGGGACCCCTGACCATTAGGTCCAGTCGTGACCGACTTTGGGGTTGCGGTGCTCATCTTGCTTTATTGGCCGAGGGAGCCGGTGTACAGCTTCCGGGTCATGTGGCCAGCATGACTAAGCCTCCTCTGGTGAACCAGAGCAGCGCACAGAAATGACATTTATCTTCCCGCCGGAGTGGTACCTATTATCTACTTGCACTTTGATGTGCTTTCGAACTGCTAGGTTGGCAGGAGCAGGGACCGAGCCACGGGAGCTCACCCTGTTGCAGGGATTCGAACCGCCGACCTTCTGATCGGCAAGTCCTAGGCCCTGTGGTTTAATCCACAGCGCCACCTGTGTCTCTGTTGCTACTTTACTTTCCCCTGTTTTCTTATTTTGTATTTTGGTTTTTAAACTAGCCCTTTTGTGTTCTTATTTCAAATTAATTTTAACTTACTTGCAACATTTGCAATGAAAATATTTGAGAAGTAAAGTGTATGTGCACTTATTTGTGTATATTTGTGTTGTACGTCAGAAAGAGAGAGAAAGAAAAGTTCCTATACATCCGCTAGAGGGCAGCGAATCCAAAGGATTCGGTGTTTAGAAGATTAAAAGATTGAATTCCTGGCCATTTGTTCCTTTCAGAGGGCATATTTCTCATTGTTGTAAAATGAGAAAACTCTGCAAATTAAGCAATGCCATTGTCATTAGTCTTCTTACTGCCCATGTGGAGTGAAAGCATGTTATTTCATCATTTACCATTATTTCCTTTACCAGAGTTGCCACCTTTGTTCCAGCAAAATACAGGACAGGGCAGGTTAGTTGGGGGGCTTCAACCTGTCAAGTTGTGTGTGAACCTATAAGACAACACTGCGATTCTTCAAACAGCTCTTGTTTATTCACAGGCCAGAACAGAACTGAACTGAAGGGTTCAGCCAGCCTGCTTATATAGAGCTCCACTAGAACGCAACCGTAACCACTTTCTATAACTATCCAATCACCGAACGTCACTTTCAAGCCCTTATTTGCAAATGTGGACCTGAGTGAAAACTATCTACAGTATCCCCCTGCTGGCCCAGGGTGAGAACCTCAGTACATAACACCCCTCCCCACCGAGATAAGGCGTAAGTTGCAATCATAATGGTTTCCTTATATACATCACTACACGTAATGGTTCAGTTAGGCACAAAAGCATATTGGTTACATTTCACATACTTCCATTAGACCGACAGTATTACATGAGAACTTCAGTATATATAACACAACCAACCAAGTGACTTCAACCAAAACATTGCAAGATATTACAGCCTAACAGGATGGTCCTTCTGAAGCACACACACATACGCATGAATTTGCAGATCTGTCTGTTCTTGGCTACCCTGAGCTTAAATACATGACCTTTCAAACACCCATTCAGTCACATGCATTTCAAGAAGGTCCCTAACTTGGCAGAGAGAGAGAGAGAGAGAGAGAGTCAGAAGACCTGAAATACAGGACAAAACCGTATCAATACAGGACGTAGCATTTTACATTGAAATATGGGACAATCTTGTATTATACAGGACGGGAGGCAACCCTACCCTTTCCCCTTGTAAATATTGTAAACGTTGGTTGCATTCATTCAAAACCAAACCAAGTAAAAATTCACATTTTAGGAGGAATAGATAATGTTTATTGAATATTTTAAGAGCCAGTATGAACAAAAACATAGCCTAGCAGGTCTCGAGTAAATCCAGCAGAGTTGAAATAGATAAAAGAGTTTTTAATAGATAAGAAATTGGAAGATTGAAAAGATGTGGATTATGTGGAGTAGTAGAAAAGAAAAGGAACCAGGAAAACGGTAGAAGGGAAGTCCTATGGTATATGCAGTGCTTTTATTGCTAAAAAAATGTTTAGGGTTATTCTCAATTTGATTCAAGAAAATCACTATTTTATAGTTCAAATCGGGGAAAATAAATACAGTAAATGGACAAAAGTACAAAGATTCACAAAATGTTTAGGGGTATGCGTACCCCTACGTCCCCGTCCCCCCCGACAAAAAGCACTGGGTACAGTATATGTAGACATGCTGTATTTGGTATGAAGTTGTAAGTTGAATACTCTCCCCAGGGAAGTTCATCTGGTGTCTTCATTATACACCTTTAGGTGCCAAGCAAAAGCAAAAACATTTGTTTTTAACCAGACCTTTGGTTGATCTTATTGACATCCAATACCCTTTTAAAATGTGGCTCTTTTTGGGGGGGGGTGTCATTGGGTTTTGTCTTTATTTTGATTATATATATTGTGGTTTTTATGTTGATCTTTTCTGTGAACTGCCCTGAAACCTCTGGGTGGTGTATAAATTCTAATAATAATAATGATGATGATGATGATGTGGGGGAGGAGGGGGGAGGAAGGAAGGGGGGTTAAATATGCTCTCTGTTCCTGTTTTTGGAAATGCAAAAAAAAAAAAAAAAAAATTCACATTTTGACAAATAATTAAGATGATGATGATGATGATTGATAGATAAATAAATAAATAAATAAATAAATAATAAAGCAGCAATTTCTGCAGCTTGTAAGCCACTTATATACAGTGGTGCCTCGCAGGACGAAAATAATCTCTTTGTCTAGCGGTTTTTTCGTCTTGCGAAGCAACCCTATTAGTGGCTTAGTGGATTAGCGCTATTAGCAGTTTAGCGGCTTAGCGGCTAAAAGGCTATTAGCGGCTTAGCGGCTTAGAAAAAGGGGGGGGAAGCGAAAAAAATCGCAAGACTCGCAAGACGTTTTCGTCTTGCGAAGCAAGCCCAGAGGGAAATTCGTCTTGCGAAGCGCATCGAAAAACGGAAAACCCTTTCGTCTAGCGGGTTTTTCGTCTTGCGAGGCATTCGTCTTGCGGGGCACCACTGTAATGAATGATGTGGCAGATAATTCTATGGCAAGATACTTTGGGATGAGCTGCTTAAGATGCACTGGATCTCCTGCTCGGCTGGGCTCAGTTGGCATTACGTCCCCTGGGCTCATCCCAACTCAGCCAGCAGACCTAAAGCTGACTGGGCCGAAACCAGTTTCAGTCCTTCCATGGGTGTGGCAGGGGCGTGGCCACAGGTAGGGGTCTCTGCCTGCACCCTGAGCCCACTCAGTTCAGTCCGATGACCTGGAAACCCAGTGCAATACTTCCACCTCCCACCAAATAATTTTTAATTCTAGCAGGCATTTTAATTGAAGTTTGATTTAATAGTTCAGACTATTTTTTAAATTACTTTTTTGCATTGTTTCCTTGTAAACTGCTAAGAGATGATTGTAGTTAAGTGGTATATAAATAATCCCGCTTCTGCAGCTGCCCTCAGTTTACTCCAGTGTAGGGAGAGAGGAGGGAACCTCTCCCTAAAAGGTGTGGGGTTCTAGCTATTCTACTACTACTACTACTATTACTACTACTAATTTATTATTTGTACCTCGCCCATCTGGCTGGGTTACCCCAGCCACTCAGGGAGTCTCTCAACAAAATATTAAAAACACGATAAAACATCAAACTTTAAAAACTTCTCTATATAGGGCTGCCTTCAGATGCCTTCAAAAAGTCAGATAGTTGTCTATTTCCTTGACATCTGATGGGAGAGCGTTCCACAGGGCGGGTGCCACTACCGAGAAGGCCCTCTGCATGGTTCCCTGTAACCTCACCTCTCACAGTGAGGGAACCACCAGAAGGACCTCAGAGCCGGACGTCGGTGGAGATGCTCCTTCAGGTATATTGGGCCGAGGCCATTTAGGGCTTTAAAGGTCAGCACTAACACTGAATTGTGCTCGGAAACGTACTGGGAGGCAATGTAGGTCTTTCACTTCACATGCAATGCAGTTCTTTCCATTTTCTGTGAAATCCTAACATGTCAAGAGGTTTTGAGATATGCTGTGTTGCTCATTGAACCAGATCACTGGGGAATTTGACAAAGAAAGGGCTTTATCTCCTTTGTCCTCCCTCCACAGCCATCTGTCATGGATGCTGTTATGTACTGAGTTGAATAGGATCCAAACTGCAGCAGTCTGATTGGTCCTAGAACAATAGGATCCAAAATGCAGCAGTCTGATTGGTCCTAGAACAATAGGATTCAGAATGCAGCAGTCTGATTGGTCCTAGAACAATGCAGCAGTATGATTGGTCGGCAGGAACCACCCAATCATGCTGCAGATAGAAGGGAATCCACAACCTGATTGGCCTACAGTAGAATTCCGGAATTAGCCAATCATGTGCAGCCCATTGTGTAAATAATGTATATAAGCAGATACTTTGAGGGGACTTTCATTCTTCCTCCTCACCACTATGAGCTGAATAAAGAGCATGAAATCACTTGGCGACTCTGAGTATATTTCAGATACTTTAGCTGATTTTCCAGCTATATGACCCATGGGGTCCCTTCCAACTCTACAATTCCATGAATCTACGATTCCAGTCTACTTTCTCCAGCATTTGTGACAGCTTTATAGTACCACCTGCAGGCCAGTGCTCAGCCCGGACGAAAGCCCTCTCTGCTAGAAGACTAGGCTGGCCTTAGATGTACATTTCACCGATAACCAAGAGTACATGCATTCCAAAAACCAACCCTCCTTCAATCCTTTCGCTTTGCTTTGCATTGCATTTGTCTTAATTTTACAGCTCCCAGATGGCATCATTTTGAAACCCCAGAGCTCTTCCCACAACAACTGATGTTCTAGTTGCTTTGAATATTAGATAACAAGGCACCAAGAACTGTAGTTAGTTAATTACTTGAAAAACACAAAAGCAGCAGAGAGCTGCAGCCAACATAGAGTGACTTCCTTTTGGTAAACGTCTCTGTGTGTTTCCTTTTAAGTGGCAAGAAACTACATTTGTCAGGAAGTGACTCAGCACTTGAAAGGTAGTGCTCCATAGCTGGCCCCCAGCATCAGACACAATGCCTGAAAAATGATATAAAATAATATTTATTTAATGCTAGTAAATAATATTTATTTAATGCTAGTAATGGTAGCGCCTAGGACTTGCCGATTGCATGGTCGGTGGTTCGAATCCCCGCGGTGGGGTGCGTTCCCGTTGCTCGGTCCCAGCGCCTGCCAACCTAGCAGTTCGAAAGCACGTCAAAGTGCAATTAGATAAATAGGGACCGCTTACTAGCGGGAAGGTAAACGGCGTTTCCGTGTGCGGCTCTGGCTCGTCAGAGCAGCTTCGTCACGCTGGCCACGTGACCCGGAAGTGTCTGCGGACAGCGCTGGCTCCCGGCCTATAGAGTGAGATGAGCGCACAACCCTAGAGTCTGTCAAGACTGGCCTGTACGGGCAGGGGTACCTTTACCTTTAATGGTAGCCAGTAAAGGATCAGTAATGGCAGGATGTGATCATGCCCCGATTAAGGCAAGTGATGGCCCCACTCTATTCAGACCACACCTGGAATACAGTGTCCTGTTCTGGACACCACAATTTTAGAAAGGATATTGACAAGCTGGGACGTGCACAAAGGAGGATGATCAAGATGATAAAGGATCTGGAAACCAAGCTTTATGAAGAATGGTTGCAGGAGTTGGGTACGTTTAGCTTGGATAAGAGGAGACTGAGAGCGGATATGATACCAGTCTTCAAATATCTAAAGGGCTGCCACATGGAAGATGGAGCAAGCTGGTTTTCTCCGGCTCTGGAGGGTAGGGCTTGAACCAATGGATTCAAGTTACAAGAAAGGAGATTTTCATTAAACACCAGGAAGAAGATTCTGAGGGTGAGAGCTCTTTGAATGGATTCCTTTGGGAGGTTGTGGACTCTCTTTCCTTGGAGATTTTAAAGCAGAGGTTGGATGGCCATCTGTCATGGATGACCTAGTTGAGATTCATCCATTGCAGGGGGTTGGACTTGATGACCCTGGAGGTCCCTTCCAGCTCCCCAATTCTATGATTCTACGCAGGCTGAACACCAGGCATGTAGGATGTCAAACTCCTGTCAAGACACAGTATGTGGGTTGTGGGTTTTGTTCCTCCTGGTAGGCCACAAGTCGTGCGGGTCTGATAAGCAGGCCTATGTCTTTGTTTTTGTTTCAGTTTAAACATGGTTATTTTTCTAAATGGTAACCAAGAAGAAATAAGAGACTCTTGGCACACACAAGTGTATGAAGAACATTTGCTAGGATTGTTTATATCAGCTTCTTCCTGGAGAATATGCTGGAGCCCACATTCCAGCTTGGGAAGGAGAGGAGGATAGCAAAGACGAAAGCACCCAATGTAGATTTCGAGGCATAAATAACAGCGGGAAAAGCAAGCCTTTTTAAATATCCTTAAAAGGAATGAGGGGTGTGTGTGTGTGTGTGTGTGTGTGTGTGTGAGAGAGAGAGAGAGAGAGAGAGAGAGAGAGAGAGAGAGAGAGAAAGAAAGAAAGAAAGAAAGAAAGAAAGAAAGAAAGAAAGAAAGAAAGAAAATTATTCACCAAAAAGAAATTGCAAGGATGTTGTTAAGTTGTGGGTAAACATAGCAGACGACATAGCGATTCTTCAAACAGCTTTTGTTTATTCACAGGCCCAGAACAGAACTGGACTGAAGGGTTCAGCCAACCTGCTTATATAGAGATCAACTACAAAGCAACAGTAACAACTTTCTGTAACTATCCAATCACAAAAAACCTCATTTTGTCACCCCCCAGTGATGTCACTCGGGGCAGACCACACCCCTTTCCTCTGCCACTGCCACGGCCCTCTCAAATATTTTATTGGGTCCCCCGAAAGGACCTCTGTTATGTACTGGGCCAGCAGGGGTATACTGTAGATAGTTTTCACTCAGGTCCACATATGCAAATAAGGAATTGAAAGTGACGTTCAGTGATTGGATAGTTACAGAAAATTTTTACTGCTGTGTTGTAGTGGAGCTCTATACAGTGGTACCTCGGGTTAAGTACTTAATTCGTTCCAGAGGTCCGTCCTTAACTTGAAACTGTTCTTAACCTGAAGCACCACTTTAGCTAATGGGGCCTCCTGCTGCCGCCGCGCCGCCAGAGCACGATTTCTATTCTCATCCTGAAGCAAAGTTCTTAACCCGAGGTAATATTTCTGGGTTAGTGGAGTTTGTAACCTGAAGTGTATGTAACCTGAAGCGTATGTAACCCGAGGTACCACTGTATAAGCAGGCTGGTTGAACCCTTCAGTTCTGTTCTGGGTCTGTGAATAAATAAGAGCTGTTTGAAGAATCGCTCTGTCATCTTATATGTTCACCCACAACTTAACAACCTCAGCCCATTGGAGTTGGTTCATATGCTTCCCCTCTATGGTCAGGTCAGGTATATTGCATTTCTATTTAAATGAACACAATTACAGTGGTGTCTCGCAAGACGAAAATAATCCGTTCCGCGAGTCTCTTTGTCTAGCGTTTTTTTCGTCTTGCGAAGCAACCCTATTAGCGGCTTAGCGGCTTAGCGCTATTAGTGGCTTAGCGGCTATTAAAGCCTTAGCGGCTTAGTGACTAAAAGGCTATTAGCGGCTTAGCGGCTATTAAAGGCTTAGCGGCTAAAAGGCTATTAGCGGCTTAGCGGCTATTAAAGGCTTAGTGGCTTAGCGGCTAAAAGGCTATTAGTGGCTGAGCGGCTTAGAAAAGGGGGGGAGCGAAAAAAATCGCAAGACTCGCAAGAAGTTTCCGTCCTGCGAAGCAAGCCCATAGGGAAAATCGTCTTGCGAAGCAGCTCAAAAACGGAAAACCCTTTCGTCTAGCGGGTTTTTCGTCTTGCGAGGCATTCGTCTTGTGGGGCACCACTGTAGTTCTAATTTTGCGTCTGCACATGTACATCAGCGTGTGCAAATTTTAGGCTAATATGTGCCGTATTTTGCCATTTTTGGGGTGTGTGTGTGTGTTGCAATTCCTCTTTTTCCGGTGATGTGTCAGCATAGAGAGTTTCTGTCCCAGCCTGACTTGCTGCTATATTAATTACATTTATTTCCAGGCATTTCTTGCTGACTAGGTCTGATGGGATTTGTAGTCCAAAACATTAGGAGGGTACCAGGTTGGGGAAGAATGATCTAGAGTACCACATCAGCTGGGTCTGACTCATTACCAAATGTATTCTTATTATTATCATTATTATTAGGGAGTACCCATTGTTGAAGACTTGATGATACACCGGTCGTCACAATTAATATCAAATAAATTGCTTGTGTCAGTAGCAGTAGGTCACACTGTGTTAGATAACTTAAGCAGCTCCAGCTATTTAAACTATCCGAATTTGTTTAACGTATGCCTAATTAAATTTCTAATCATACTTTAAATGCTTAATTCCAACGCAGGTAATGAGGTAAGGAAGCATTTTGAAAGGAAAATAAAGATCAGTGTGATTAAATATAATTCTCCGTGTTGCTAGTTCCAAGTTCCCCATGGCAAGAAGCTGATGAACTCTGATTTATGTGGGTTTTTGTGCCAACGTACCAATGCAGATTCCATTGGAGTTAAATTAGCTTACAGGAGACCACACAATGCATTTATTATCTCCTTTGAAACAATTTTGCCAACAGTTTTTGAAAAGCAGGTTTGGAATGTGTTTTTGCAGGCATTAATTATTTTAATGAGTGATCTAATCGTACTGTTTAGCTTGGGTCAGGCTATGTACGACAGCAAGTCCCAGCTCGATTACTTGAGGAGCTGGAAGGTTGTGCAGCACGGAGGTTAGAGGGGAGTAGTTTGGGATTAAAAGATATGGCGTTGGTCACCCAACGTCCTAAGGATGCAATATTCCATCCACACTAAGAAGTCTGTCCTTTTGCTGGCTTTGGAACACAGCAGCTTTCAGAAATATCACAACAGAGAAGCTACAGCTGCAGAGGTTCTCCTGTGCAACTTGGAATTGGCATCTGGACCCTATTGAATAGCTGAAAAGCCTCTAGGGGATTAAAAGAGGGTCAGGCACAAACAGGTTGTCTTCGATAACTCAGGGACCACCACCAAATTTGGCTGGACTCCACAGCTTGCCTTTAAAGTAGTATAACAGCCATGGTTCACCCCCCAAGAAACTGGAGTTTCTTAAAGGTGCTGGAAAATGTAGGTCTGTGGCAGGTCTCCTAACAACTTTCGGCACCTTTAAACTACCATTCCCATAATTGTACGGTTTGCCTAATGGGCTGAGGTCCAGCTCCGAGGCCCTTCTGGCGATTCCCTCACTGCAGGAAGTGAAGTTACAGGGAACCAAGCAGCGGGCTTTCTTGGTAGAGGCACCCGCCATGTCGAACTCCCTTCCATCAGACGACAAGGAGATAAAGAAATACACAACTTTTTGAAGACATCTGAAGGCAGCCCTGTTTAGGGAATTTTTCAATGTTTGATGTTTTATTATGTTTTTATATGCATTGGAAGCTGCCCAGGGTGGCTGGGGCAACTCAGCCAGATGGATGGGGTATAGCAACAACAACAACAACAACAGCAACAACAACAACCAAACTATACATTAAATGTATAGTTGCTCCATCATGTGTTATTCTTTCAGCATGTGTCTGTAACGAGGTTAAAGACTCTCTCAAGGCAAATCTAAAAAAAATGTAGTATAAACACCGACAACTGGGAAACACTGGCCTGCGAGCACTCCAGTTGGAGAACAGCCTTTACCAAAGGTGTCATGGGCTTTGAAGACGCTTGAACTCAGGATGAAAGGGAGAAACGTGCTAAGAGGAAGGCATGCTTGGCAAACCCCACTGTGGAAGGACATGTGGATCCAGAATTGGCCTCCACAGTCACTTATGGACACACTGTTAAGACTGTGTTCATGGAAGACAATCTTACTTGGTTACGAGTGATCACCGAAGAAGAAGAAGAAGAAGAAGAAGAAGAAGAAGAAGAAGAAGAAGAAGAAGAAGAAGAAGAAGTAGTAGTAGTAGTAGTAGTACAGTGGTACCTCGGGTTACAGACCAGAAATAGTTCCTCGGGTTAAAAACTTTGCTTCAGGATGAGAACAGAAATTGTGCGGCGGTGCAGTGGCAGTGGAAGGCCCCATTAGCTAAAGTGGTACCTCAGGTTAAGAACAGTTTCAGGTTAAGAACGGACCTCCGGAATGAATTAAGTTCTTAACCAGAGGTACCACTGTATTGTTTGCGTTCAGTTTGCAGCCAAAACGATCAAGGGGGTGGAACAACTCTCCTACAATGAACTGCTGCAGACTTACGGTACTGGTTCAGGGAAAAAGCCTGGTAAGAGGTGACACGGTGCAAGTTCATAAAAATATTTGTGGCATGGAGAAAGTGAATATGGGAAAGTTTTTCAGTCTCTCCCATGACACCAGAACTCATGGCCATGCAATGAAGCTGCATGTTGGAGTATTTGGGACAGACAAAGGCAAGGACCACTTATGCAGCGCCTAGTTAAACTACAGATTCCTCTCCCACAGGAGGCAGTGATGACCACCAATTTGGATGCCTTTAAAAAAAATCAGACAAATTCGTGGAGGATAAGACTCTCAAGGGCAATACTCTGTCTCCAATGGTAGAAAAATGCAACCTGTGCTGCTGATAGTACAGTGGTACCTTTGGATACGAACGGGATCCGTTCCGGGGCCCCGTTCGCATCCAGAGCAGAATGCAACCCACGCCTGCGTGTCTGTGTGCGCAGGTTGCAATTCGCTGCTTCAGCACATGATGTCATTTTGAGTGTCTGCACATACGCGAGTGGCAAAACCCAGAAGTAACATGTTCTGTTACTTCCGGGTCACCGCAGAGCGCAACCCGAAAACGCTCAACCTGAAGCAACTTCAACCCGAGGTATTGACTGTAGTGCGACTCATGCAACACATTGGCGATTAATATACAGAGAACAATAATTATACAGTGCTACCTCAAGTTAAGTACTTAATTCATTCCGGAGGTCCTTTCTTAACCTGAAACTGTTCTTAACCTGAAGCACCACTTTAGCTAATGGGGCCTCCTGCTGCCGCCGCGACGCCGGAGCACGATTTCTGTTCTCATCCTGAAGCAAAGTTCTTAACCTGAGGTAATAGCAATGAGGTAAAATAGCAACCTGAGGTAAAATAGCAATTTCCGGGTTAGCGGAGTCTGTAACCTGAAGCGTATGTAACCTGAAGCATATGTAACCTGATGTACCACTGTACATACTTTGTCAACCTTCTGAGAAAAATGCAAAGCATTAAACAAAGCCACAAAGACTTGTGAACTACCCAGCCTAAAATGAACTTATAATGTCCGGTTTCAGTAGAATTTTCAAATGCTTATCTCAGTCTTTTGGATAAGTTCATGAAGATACCAACAAAAGGTAAGTTCGGTGATATTCACAATACCGAGAGGTGCTAGCAGAATTGTAGTAAAGGTAAAGGTACCCCTGCCCGTATGGGCCAGTCTTGACAGACTCTAGGGTTGTGCGCCCATCTCACTCAAGAGGCCGGGGGCCAGTGCTGTCCAGAGACACTTCCGGGTCACGTGGCCAGCGTGACAAGCTGCATCTGGCGAGCCAGCGCAGCACACGGAAACGCCATTTACCTTCTCGCTAGTAAGCGGTCCCTATTTATCTACTTGCACCCGGGGGTGCTTTCGAACTGCTAGGTTGGCAGGCGCTGGGACCGAACAACGGGAGCGCACCCCGCCGCGGGGATTCGAACCGCCGACCTTTCGATCGGCAAGCCCTGGGCGCTGAGGCTTTTACCCACAGCGCCACCCACGTCCCAGTGCAGAATTGTAGATAGATGTTAATAAAGTTGTAGACAATGAAGTTGTAGACTACAGGGTGCTGGCATTTTGTACCTGTTTTGCCCTGGCAATCCAAGTAATCAGAATCACCCCGGATGGGGCCCTTTAACTGGGGTTTGCAGGTAGCATCCTCCCAGGATAGTTTTTCGGGCTTCTTCAGTGGTCTAATCTCAAAGTCTTGATACGTATATTGATATTCAATCATATGGAGAATACTCTTTCTTGGCTTAAGCTTAAGAAACTGATTTGCTTAGCCAGAATACTCTGTCTCCAAAGCCAGGGGCAGTGTGACTCTGAATTGCGGCTGCTGGCATCTGCAGGAGTAAGAGTGCTTTTATGCTAAGATCTTGCTTGCGGATTTGCCATCTGGTTGGCCACTGTGAGAAGAGGATGCTGAACTAGATGGCCTATTGGCCTGATCTACTAGGCTGTTCCTGTCAACAAACATTTGCTTTAAAATGTGCATTTGGTATGGGTACCTTTTGCACAGAGCTCCCAATTGTCCAAAACTCTTTGTAGCAGATAGCCATACAAGCAGATTTCTGGTTTGCATGGGTTTGTAGGTGAATAGAAATTTAGGGTTGCCTTTTAAAAAATAGTTGGCACAAATTGCTGTCATTATCCAGGTTTCAGCTCCCTCCTCCATTGTTTAAGTTTTAACCACTTTTCTTGGGTAGAATGAACTGCAGCTACTGCAGGCGACACAAACTGAGGCTTCCATTGCAGTTAGAAGGATCAGAATGTTAAAACAGCTTGGCCTTTTGCAAATGTAAAGAAACGCAAATTTTAAAAAAATATGTCGTGACAATTTAGATAACTATTTTGATGCTTTTAAGATTTGTTAACTATTTTGCCTTTCTTCTGAAGATGGGAGCAGCTTTTGAAGTTCAAATAGATCATTTTGCTGCGTGCAACATGTAAAGAGCTTTGCTGTGTCATTCTAATTGTTTATATACGCCTATCTGAGCTCTGGAAGACAACATTCAAGGGGCTGTGACTTTTTGGAATTTTTCCATCTAGGAAAGGAAATATAAAACTCCTGAGTCCTCATTTCCTTTGGAAATCTGAATCAGGGCTTGTTCGTAATTTTGAACGAATGGGTGGTTTCAAAATGATATATTCCAGGAATAGTGTGCATCTCGTTGCCATCTGAGAAATACCGGTAATAGACAAAGTCCACCCACCCACCCAGTTTTGTCTATAAAGATAACCTATTAGTTAATAAGATTTAACATCTCAAGATTAAGGGGTGTACAAAATAAATGCCCATTGTGTGCTCATGTCCAAAAAACACTTGGCTGAAAGACTTTGGTGCAGGGTGGCTTTGATTTAAATTGAATCGATTTAAATCACAATTTAAAATTATTATTTTTTAAATCATTTATTTTTTATCCACCCTGAGGCAAATTAATACTTTTTTAAGAGTGTGGAAGATTGTATGTAAGAAGCATCATTGCCTGTGATATTGATATGCAAAACTTTGCATTTGGAAAAGGCATTTGGGGCTGTTTTGTGGTGTGCCCACAACTAGCAAAAGCTGCTCAGGTGTGTTCATTGTTGATAACAATGCCCCTATCATACCATAGTTCTAGTTACAGGTAGGTGGCCGTGTTGGTCTGTTGTAGCCGAAACAAAAAAAAATAAAAAATCCTTCCAGTAGCACCTTAGAGACCAAGTAAGTTCTTGGTATGAGCTTTCGTGTGCATGCACACTTCTTCAGATACACTGAAACAGAAGTCACCAGACCCTTATACATCGTGAGAGGGTGGGGAGGGGTATTACTCAGAAGGGTGGTGGGAATGAGTGATTGGCTGATAGGTGTGGTAAACCTGTTGACGACTGTTAACGACTGCAATTTGTCTTACAGGAAAAAGCAAGGGGTGAGATGGCTAAAAATAGCTTTATCATGTATAATGAGATAAGAATCCAGCGTCTCTATTCAGACCAGGTCTCTCCATGGTTTTAAGTTTGGTAATAAGTTGCAATTCAGCAACTTCACTTTCCAGTCTATTTCTGAAATTCTTTTGTAATAAGACAGCTACTTTGAGATGCTGTATAGAATGTCCTGGGAGATTGACGATCTCCCACTTTAAACTCTCTTTAAAACTGTATCCCCTGCCATTAATAGCTCTATAGCCTGTAATGGTGCCATTTGTGCACTTTTCTTCTTCTTTGCTTTTTGATGAGAAATTTCTACAAAAATTGTTTATCTCCACAGTTATCAGTACGCTGAAAAACGAAGTCTTAGGACAAACCTAGATCTGCACTGTGTATCTCTCAATAATCATTGCTTTTTTAGTGGCACGAAAACAGGAAAAAGAGTTAATGGATTAACAATAGATGAAGGGGGGGAAATGGCACAAACACATTTGATATTGTGCGCCCTCATTTGAAATAGACTGCTGGCTGGATGGTCTTGAGGAATTCAATCGCTAACTTTAATGAGAATATTAAGTAACAGCACTATGCAAGATGGGTGAACTGAGGTAAAATTAAATTTGACGTCGCCAATGGACGTAGTTCAGAGCTGTGCCCGTCTGGACAGGTAGCCTGGTACAATCGAGGTTGGATTGCTGCAAAGCGTTATATGTGGGGCTGCCTTTGAAGATGGTACAGAAACTGGTGCAGAAGACAGTGGCCAGATTGTAGACTGGGGAAGGAACATATTGAACTTATCTGAACATATTGACCCAATTCTGGCACAACTCAATGCAAAGTGATGATTTTGAGTTATCAAGGCTTATGCAGCTCAGGACCCCCATAGCTTAAGGGCCATCTCTCCCCATATGAACCAACCCAAAACCTGCAGTCATCACCTGAGGCCTTTCTCCATGTGCTTCTTTCACAGCAGGTCCAGTGGGTGGGAACACAAGAAGGAGTCTTTTCAATAGCAGCTCCCTGCTTGTGGAATGTTTCTCCAATGGTAGTTTGCCTGGTGCTCTTTCTATTTATTTTTCTAAATATTCCTTTTTTACCTACGTTTCTAGCCTTTAATTTCGAACGGTTTTAAGTCCCCATGGCCTCTTTTGGTGGGGCAGGATCTGTAAGACCCATCTTCACATTTTTATAGATGTGTTTTTGAGGGTTTTTTTTAATTAGTTTTGAGGTTGCACTTGGTTTTAGTATTTTGTTAGAAAAGCAACTAATAACATTGAAGTTTCAACATGGCAGATTGGAGTTAAACTGCTTCCAAACTGTTGGCTCCTAACACTACTCAGCCATAGATCTTCTCTTGTAAGCTACATTTAGAACTGCAATTACATTTCTAGACTTTGGGGTGGGTTATAACACTTTTTGTGAGTATACATCCTTTTTCGCTAGTATATACCCTAGGCCGATATTTATTGAGATTATCAGCCTTTTTTGCCTAAAATTATTATTGCGCCTTGCCTGGAGTACTATTGATCAAGAGATGAGTAGGGGAGAGGGTGCAGGATATGTTCAGGCAATGGAGGAAGAGACCAAGGTGCAAGAAGAAACCCTTTCAGTGCTTATAGACAGAGGGAGGTACAACTTTGGGGTTCAGCTGGTTTTGGTTAGGAGGAGGGTTGCTGGATGCATTAAGGCTATCACTTTTACTGAACCGCTCTCCAGACATCAGAATTTAGGAGACTGCAGAAATTAATGCAGTCCACTGTTGGTTGTTAATCCTTTGTGTTAAATTACAATTTATTTACCGTACTTTGTGCAAAGGAACTCAAGGGGAACCAGGGAAAATTAAACCTCATCCTGTCTTCATCGGCCTGCCCCATTCTGCTAGAACGTTACAGAATGGAATGTGCAGTATGTTCCCTCCTAGATTTTCCATCCATCCATCTATCCTCCTAACCTGTAACCCATCCATTTATTCACCAAACATAACGTCTCGACTGTTTCCCAATGAACGTTTACAAGGCCGCGTACAGTAAAGATGTCAGAAAACAGAATCCTAGTAGAGATAGATATCAATTGCACACATGGCAATATAAAAACAAGCAGTAAATAGACCTAATTACACATATTTGGTTTATAGCATTATAAAACGGCTAAGGGCATGTACACACTGTGGGATAATGTGCATTCGAAACTGGATGCAGGCACCTTTTTGGGGTGGGGTACACATGAGTCATCCTCATGCCCTCCCTGTCCCACACTGTTTGTCCATATAAAATGCATTTTGCTGGAAGGGTTGCAATCCGTTTTGTGCCGAGATTCCTGCCATTCTCCAGAGGAGGAAGAGACTGTTATGTACTGAAGTTCTCACCCTGGGCCAGCAGGGGGATACTGTAGATAGTTTTCACTCAGGTCCGCATATGCAAATAAGGAATTGAAAGTGACGTTCAGTGATTGGATAGTTACAGAAAATGGTTACTGTTGCTTTGTAGTTGAGCTCTATATGAGCAGGTTGGCTGAACCCTTCAGTTCAGTTCTGTTCTGGCCTGTGAATAAACAAGAGCTGTCTGAAGAATCGCTTTGTCGTCTGATAGGTTCACCCACAACTTAACAGAGACTGTCCTAGGCACTGTATCTTCCAAAGCCAGCCTGGGGTCTTCTTAGGTCTGCAACTGCTGTTCCTGAGCTTTCTCCTCTCGTCTTTCGGAGCTTATCTGAATATTGTTGGGACAGGTTACAAAGGCAAGAACCTTATGGTTTGATTACTTCCTAACTCCTTTCTCTCAGCTGGCCTTCTCCAGACTGCAAGCCCCTTTCTCCATTATCGTTTCCATGGAAGGTAGCCAGCGGATTATCAGCATACCGATTCACGATCAGTAGCCTTAGATCTGAAGGGGTTAGGTCAAGAATGGAAAAAGCCTTCTCCAAGTCCATCTCCTCCTGTCTCTTACTCCTCTGGGGGTGTGTGTGTGGCAGGAATCATTCTGTGCTCTGTGCCTTTCACGGCCACCTTGGTGTCTTCTGAGGTCAGAATTATGCATGTGATATGAGAAGCAGTACAGTAACTTAGCAACCTCTGTATACTGACATGCACCCCCTGTTTAGCAGGATAATAATGCACTGGTTTCCAGCCCTTCTTTTGAAAGAGAGTTTTCTGTGGCACTCTGTTGCAGAAGTGCTAAAGAAAAGGGATTCAAATCCCCATGTCTGCAGCGATTTTGTATTATGAGATTATACTAACCGATAGTTTAAAATGCTTGATTTCTGATCAGTGCCTTATTTCACTTAGTGTAATACTATACATTGGAAGTGCTTGCACAGTGTGTTTAAAATTAGCATCGCTGCTGCTGCCAACTCATTTGAGCAAGAGCTGTTATCAACGAGCTTCTTTCTCTGAATATAAGCTACAAGCTCCTAGTAGAAAGAAGTGGTTCAAGGGCTGCGTAGCTTTTTGTCCCGGGGATTCGTAAATGCTTGGGGCACAGTGATTATTATCATTACTTGGCGTGTTAAAATTAAACTAATCTTAAAAGGCTCACCGTAACAAACAGCAATATAGGCTTGCTATGGCCATCTGTGTTATCCATACTTACTGAAGGATTCGAAAGGGAATATCAAGATCCCAGCCTCTCCATTCCCACTTGTTTATTGGCTGTGCCATTTTGGCTACAAAAGCAATAGCATTCTTTCCCTGAAGACTGGAAAGAGCGTTTACAAGCCTGAAGAGAGCACTGGTCGGAAGCCATAAATTCTGCATTCCAGGTGATAAGCGAGAAGTCTGTGGGACGGGAGGAGAGTGGAGCCTACCAGTTACCGAAAAAAGAAATGCAAAAAAAAAAAAAAAAAAAAAAAAAAGAGAGAGAGAGAGAGAGAGAGAGAGCTGCATTTCGACTTCAACAGCCTAGCCTAATTTCTCCTTAGCTTAGAAGCGGGTGACTGCAGTTCATGGTTAAAAAGAGATGTTATGTACTGAGTTGAATAGGATCCAAAAGGCAGCAGTCTGATTGGTCCTAGAACAGTAGGGTCCAGAATGCAGCAGTCTGATTGGTCCACAGGAGCCACCCAATCCAGCTCCAGGTGGAAGTGAATCCGCAACCTGATTGGCCTACAGGTGAATCCCGGAATTAGCCAATCACGTGGGGCCCATTCTGTAAATAATGTATATAAAGCAGACATTCTGGGGGAACTTCCATTCCTCCTCACGACTATGAGCTGAATAAAGAGCATGAAATCCACTCTCGACTCTGAGTATATTTCAAAAGACTTGAACCACAATCCTAGGTTCAGACAACATTCTAAGCCAAATCTCACTTAGTTGCCACACTAACCTAAAAAGCCAGGGAGGGAGCAAAACAGCTGTGATTTCTTCTTCAGAAGGTAGCATGTGTATGCTAAGACCCGGTTTTGTTTTGTGTGGATGTGGGCAATGACAGCTATTAACCAAATTGCCCCAGTGCATGTGCGACTACTTGGTAAACTGGGAAAATCCATTCCTGACAGAGATTTTTTCCTTTAAAAATGTTTAGGGGTACTCTCATTTTGACTCAAGAAAATCATCATTTTATAGTTCAAATTGGGGAAAATAAATACAACAAATGGACAAAAGTACAAAGATTCACAAAATGTTTAGGGGTATGCGTACCTCTGCGTTCCCCTAGAAAAAATGCACTGCATATAATGAAGAGAATTTTAACACTCTCTTGCTGTCAGACATATGGCTAAAATTCTCCTTATCCTTTACCCCTCATGTGTGCTAAAGCTCCTCAAAATTAGCATGCTGCTGCTGTCAGAGATAGAGAACTACCTTTTCCCTAGAATGTGGGAGGCCTGCAGTATTACTTGTCTCAAATTTTCCAGGTACAAGAAGACTATTAATCTCAAGGAAGCCGCCTCTGTAACAATCCCTTGTTTTGACAAATGAAGAACAACTGTGGTTCTCCTTAGTTTGGGTAGAATAGATCAGAAAGGTCAAAAATAAGTAAGGATGGATTAATAGGCACAAGCGAAGGATAATGATTTTTCTTGGCCTCTATTCTGTCCTGTACAAGAACTGAACTATTCAGGTTGAGCTCTTTAACCCCAAGGTAGCTTTTGCCGACACTGATGCATCTACTCTCCAAGTAGTAAGGCAGAGCGTTTGTTCACATCCAGTAAATTTATAGATTCATGATCTAGATCCGTTACCTGGATTAGCCCTATCGCCCTATTATGGACATAAAGTTCGTCCTCAGTGTGGAAGCATCTAATTGTAGAGATCCTGGATTCATAATTGTTATTTCAAAGGGTTACAAGCAAGTAGCTTTATAACATTTTAATTTATTTCAAAAGTATTTCAAGTTATCAAAGAAGGAAATTATTATTATTATTATTATTATTATTATTATTATTATTATTATTCATGTCATGTCTATACTGTTTTATATATATTTTTAAAATATTTTTTATTGAATGGTTTTATGTTACAAAAAACAATACAGCCGTACTACCACTAAATATATACTGTTTTATATTTTTAAGGGGGGGTAATCTCAAAGCAGTTTAAAACCTACATGAAAACAGCAGATAAAAGAATTCAGAATAAAACATTGCTGAAGAAAGTCAAATATAAAGTATACATTTAAAAACAATTAACATTCATTCAAACATAATTAACAGGAAACTAAAATATTATCCAATTTTTTAAAAAAAAAAACACTACAGAGGAGGTCAACTGCAGAATTCACATTTAGGAGAGCAAAGTTAAGGAAAAAAAATTACCTTAAACATTTCAAAAGAAAGCTTTACTAAGTGAAGTCAAATATAAAAGGCACATTTGAAACAGCGTAACTAGCAAAAGAATAAAATAGACTTGTGAAACACAACCACACACACTCAAAATATTGAACAGGGCTGTGTAAGGTCTTGGACTAGAACTTCTGAAACTTCTTTCCGAACAGGATTTGATCCATCTGAGCAACTTGCTGCTCTTTTAGACCCAAGTATGCTATTCTGGTGGCCTCTCCTTGCCTGTTGCTGCTACCATTTTGTATTTGATGTTAACAGGCATTAGTGACCATGTACATATAAACAGGGTTGATGTATACCAGAGGTGACCAGCTCCCAAGAGACTGCAATCTACTCACAGAATTAAAAACTGGCAGTGATCTACCCCCCTTTTAGGGGTTCAGGTCAAAGTTGTTGGGCTTTTTTTAGGAAGGAGGAAAGATGGATTCTGTTTTACCAATGATAAGGAAAAGGACCCATAGATCGACCACGATCTACCAAAACCTCCCAGGGATTTACCAGTACATCGCGATCAACCTGTTGGACATCCCTGATGTATGCTAAGATGCCTGGCAATGTCCTTGTTTATGTTTGTTTTAATATTAGTTTTTATTAGTTTTCCAAATTATTACATATCAGACCAAGTTATTAATACAATTTCATAGAAAAAAAACAGGTTCCCTGCTCCTGTTGCAAACATATGTCCATCACTTCCTACTGAACTGGACAAAGAAAGATAGCAATTAACTCTCCCAACACACCAGGTCTGAGAACAACATTTATGAAGGATTTGAAATGGATTTTATATTTATGATAAATAACAGAGGCGCTGTATGTAAAGATCAGCTGTGAGTATGGACTACAGACAAACCTTGGTTGTCAAACGTAATCCGTTCCAGAAGACCATTTGACTTCTGAAACGTTCGACAATCAAGGCACGGCTTCTGATTGGCTGCAAGTACTTCTTAAACTCAAGCGGAAGCTGCGTTGGATGTTTGGGGTCCGAAAAAATGTTTGAAAACCCGAGCATTTACTTCCGTGTTTTCGGCGTTTGGGAGCCAAAACGTTTGAAAATGGAGCCGTTCGAGACCAAGGCTTGACTGTAACATCAAGAGAAGGATTAAGTGGATATTAACAAAGAGATGTAGTGGCTACAGGAGGAACTGTTTATGTTTGATTTTGTGAGCATTGAAGACCATAAGCAGCAGAAATGGCAGTGGCGGTAGCAACGAAGGGAGAAAAGAGTGGTGGCCAAGAAAACAGGGCTCATGCTAGCCTCCCAGCGGTCCTGTTTCAAGTCTCAAATGTCAATGACTCAAACAAGCATCCTAATCTAAGCATGTACCCCCATCTACAAGTATCACGAAGGCCGTATTTGTTTCCCATCTAACAAGAACCACACACACATACATATAGATACCCACCCTCTAGTTCCCTTTCACTTACTCTCTATTTTGAAGATGGTCAGGTGAGGTCTGCAGTGAAAAGCACCCAGGGCATTTCCTGCACAATTCATCCAGAGACCCTGGAAGACCCACGTCGCTGTGATCACAGACGAAGCCCTGCTGGTCACTTTCCATTCGTTTGAGACCGTGGCTGCAATAATCGCTCCTATTCCACAAAAACAAAGGGCGAATGCTATAATCTGTACTCCGGACATGTTCCCTGGGTGAAATTTCCAGCGGCCTGTTCTGCCACAACGGGAAGAGGAGCACACTTTTCGCTGTCTAGTACAACATTAGCAAATTACACAAGGGAACAAGTGTCAATGCAGATGCAAATTTTGTTTTTCTTCATGTCTGGCTAGCATCTGAAATCAGGAGCCTGATGCTTTTGCGTGAAGAAAGGGGGCACCGTATTGGCTTAGCAATATTTAGCAACGGCAACAGATAGCAGTATTGACGTTATTAATTTGCAATTCCAGGAAGGCTAGTTTTTTGAATATATATATATATATATATATTTCTCTTCTGGCATTCTATCATATAAGTTAATGCTTAATTTTTAGTTAAGCTCAAACACAAAACAGCTCATTGCTAAAAAAAAAAGAAAAAAAAGTGCAGAGTCCAAGTTGCACAGTAGCACTTGACAATTATTTTAGCAAAAGGTCGTGAAAGAAACTCAGGCGTGCTTCAAGACTGGCTCCCTTCACCAGAGTCGTTGCCCCTCCCCCGTCTTTAAAGGAATTGCAGAATTAAAATGAGTCCTGTCTTTAGCATATACACATCACAGTATCTGAAGGTACTCGCCTTGCCTATTGATTTATTTTACAGATGTATTGTGGCATCATCCATATGTGAGTTACGCCAGGAACTCGTGGAATGGCCAGGGCAAAGTGGTAGTTCTCTGCCGGCTTTCCATCTGTAAAATATGAGTATTATGGACCCACCTGACAGACTGCTAGAATTATAAAGCTGAATTATAAAGCTTCCTCCTCCTTAATCTCAGTGTTAATGGAGATCTGCCCTATGTGGTAAGCAAATCTTCTTGTGTTTTTGTCAATGTCAACATTCATTTTCCCTTGTGCTTCACCATTAGCTCCAGTGATGAAGAATTCTGCCTAGGTACTGTAGGCCTATATCAGACTTCAGTTCTCTGCTACTATAAAGAATGTCTGGGCACATACATACCCTGATGGATGTGTATCACTTTTCTTCTGTATTAAGTTATTTAAAATGGCACAGCACTTGATACAGTTCTTCCTTTCTCAGACATCTGCAAAACTTTTCTAATATACGGTATATATTGGGCAGTTCATTTTTCTGCTTTGGGCCTAGTATGCGATGAGTTCTTTCAAAATCATCCTCAAAGACTTGGAAATCTGGGGAGATCTCCTTTGACTATTGTGCCAGGAAGTGTCTCCTACCAAATCCTTTCTCGTTTTCTCCAGTCTCCGAAAGATGAGTATTTCTACTTTCAATTTCCTCTATCCAGCGTGAGGGCCTTGCTTTGTCAGGATTGGTGTTACGTCTTGTCCCTTTCAGAACTATCTTCAAAGGTAGCCTCATGCAAAACATATTGCAGTAATCTAAGTTACAGGCTACCAGAGCATAGGCAGCAGAAGTTAGGCTGTCCCTTGTCCAGATAGGGGTGCAGCTGGGCCACCAGCCAAAGCTGATGAAAGACATTCCATGCCACTGAGGCCACCTGGACCTCAGTCGACAGTGATGGACCCAAGCTGCATACCTTCTCCTTCAGAGAGAGTGTGACCCCATCAAGAGCAGGCAACCTCCCATATATCTGGTCAAGGAAACCACCCACTAATGGTGCCTTATCTGAATTGAAGAGTTTATTGGCTCTCATCCAGTCCACTACCTAGTCAAGTCATCCTTCCAGCACATCCATTGCCACACCTGCAAGGAGAAGTAGAGCTGGGTGTTACTAGCATATTGTTGACAACATCCTCAGTGTTTTCTTGCAGATGTTATGTGGTCTAAACCACGGAGCATCTTGGGTTTGCTGGTCAGAAGGTTGGTGGTTCAAATCCCCTAGACGGAGTGAGCTCCCATTGCTCTGTTCTAGTTCCTGCCAACCAAGCAGCTCGAAAGCACACCAGTGCAAGTAAATAAATAGGTACCACTGCTGCGGGAAGGTAAACAGCATTTCTGTGCACTCTGGTTTCCGTCACGGTGTTCCCTTGTGCCAGAATTGGTTTAGTCCTGCTGGCCACATGACCCTGAAAGCTGTCTCTGGACAAACGCCGGCTCCCTCGGCCTGAAAGCGAGATGAGCGCCACAACCCCATAGTCCCTTTTGATTGGACTTAACTGTACAGGGGTCCTTTACCTTTTTTAAATATCACATGGACCCTGTAGAATGCCACACTGAAGATTCCATTTTAGAAAGATGCTCTTATGCACATAATGGTCAATTTTCAAAATTCTAATTCATCCATTCAGCTTTCATTGGCATAATAAAATTCTAACTGACAGTGGGTATCATTTTTCAGAAAGTTATGAAACTTTTGTTTGAAATGTCACGATCAATATATGTATGTACTGAACTGCTTAGCATAAATCAAGAGAACATAAAAAACCCTTTTAAATTGTGGTTACAATGCCACAGTGAGTCCTCTTGTTAAGAAAAGCCCTGTGGGACATCATGGGATGTCACTTAGAAAACAGTTGCAGACAATTTTGCAGCAGTACACAAAGTTCTGTTCTCTAGAGGCTTCATTTCCAGTAATATGGTGAAATTCTCCATGCCTACTGTATCGTCTAACTTTTGGACCATTTCAGTAATTTTAGATTACATTGGGAGTAAAGCTGTAGATCAATCAGCCATTAGTTTGTACTGCAACTGTTTAATTTGGGCCCCCCAAAACTCTCGACATCAGAAAGTCTTCAGCCATTTTGCTGCCCCCCACTAGCTCTTTCAGGGGCCCAGGGGCTGGGAGAGCACCGTTCTCCCTCTGGAGTACTAAAAGGCTCATGTGAAGTAAAACAGGACCTTTGATTTTATTATTGGTACCAGATTATTCCTTGCGGCACTTCCCTCACTCTGAGCTGTCCATATTTTGACAATTGTCAAAAATAGTCTGCTTTCTTTGGGACTGATTTCCCTGTTGATCAGACAACTTCACAGCTATGCTGCCATTTTTTATTTTTTTTTTGGTGATGAGATTCACCACCAACCCTAAAGAGTAACTTTAAACGTAAGAGATCTGCTAAGGTGCTGGATCTGCTTGGTTCAATGTGGGCACTCCCTCAGTCTAGCATTTGCTTCAGTCCACACTGTAGCTATTGTGACTTCCATGGTGGCAATAAGGTACACTTTTCCTTAGCACCTGTCAACATCATCATCGTCGTCATAATATTTCATTGTTAGGTCACCTAAATATGCTAGACTTTGTACAGCAGTACTTTTAAGGCAACCCAAGGGCGTGTCTGGCTGGCTGAAACCCTGAAAATTATATCCACACAAAGCTTGAGGGCAAAGCTTGAGAACGGTAAAATTAAGAAGATAGATCCTGATTGAATAGTCTGAATTCTTGACTAAATTGAGGTAGGCCTGATCTAGAAAGGCAATGCTTATATTCTTAAATTCCTCTCGTTTCCTGCCGTTTAAACTATGTATCATGCTAACATTTTCCCCGGAATTATGGAAGTTTTTGTTGTCGCTGCTTAAAAAAAACAAACACCAAACAGACACAGAGACTGCAGCATTAACAGAAAGACTAGCGAAGAGAGGGCTTCCTAATCATTTTTCCTCCTGGGGTTTCCTTTCCAATCAAGAAGGCGAAAGATACAAGTACATGTCGCTTTCCCCCCCTCGGGGTGGTGCACTGGTTGGCAGGGGGAGATGTGATTTGCCGCAAAAGAGGCAGAACAGCTGCATGAAGCCATTTCCACTGCTGTACACAAGCTGGGGGGACGGGACGTGAATCTAGGACCTGTGAGTTTAATCCTCACTGATCGCAACACTTAAAAATTTTGAAGTGGGAGGAGGAGGAAGTTAATTAATAATTTTAAGTCATTTATTTCCAAGTTAAAAGCTAATGTGTTAATCTATTTGAACCTTCCTTTTGTAATCATGCAGCACGGTAATGCGTGAATAACAACTTTATCCTGGTAGACAAATGGGCCTTTGGATTGTCAGGAGGCTGGCAGGTCACAGAGCTTTTGGTAATGATCTCTCTCGTATTACTGCCCAACCCTGTTAGTTTGCATAAGTTCCGTAGAAGAAGCAATAAGATGGACATGTGACGTGGACTTGGGCAGGCCAAGTCAAAGGCATGTGAACACTGCAAGAAATGAAACAGAATATTCTTATTATTCATAATAAGAAAAGAGTATTGGGAAATAATTCATAATGAATTGAAAAAATTGTTTAAAGGTACTTTTCCAAAACACCACCACCACCACAGAGTCCTTTTTGTTGGGGATAATTCAGATGGAAATTCCCAGGTGTCAAAAAAGGTTAAGTTGACAGAATATGCACAGCTTGCAGACTTAACATATAGAGTAAGGGAACAAGAAGAACACACATTTAAAGAAGATTGGAAAATGCTTATTGAATATATGGGGGGGGGATTGTGTACACTTGAAAACGTGGACAGCATTAAGATAAATTCAACAGTGTAAATAAGTTTTGATGGCTGTAATAATGGAATACTGAATGTTTTGGTTTATATGCATTTAGGTTATGCAAAATGAACCATGGAAAGAGAAGAAGGGAAGTCATTGATACTTTAAGGCTGTTTACATGAATATTCTAAAATGTAAAACAAAATTTAATAAAAATTATGGGGGTGGGGAAAGTCAAACCTTAATCAAGCTGCGGTCTGACTCTCTGACTACTGCTCAGCTTTCATGCACTCTGATTTTGTCTTCTAACTACCAGCCGGGTGCGGGAAGAGGCCCACCCCTTTGCCCTCTGGCACACTGCAACTTCCTATGTATCATAAGACACGGCTGGGAGAGCCAGTGTGGCGTAATGGTTTGAGTGTTGGACTAGGACCTGGGAGAACAGGGTTCGAATCCCCACTCAGCCATGAAACAACCTAGGTGATCTTCGGCCAGTCGCCATCTCTTAGCCTAATCTACCTCACAGGGTTGTTGTAAGGATGAAATGAGGAGGAGAACCACGTATACCACCTTGAGATCTTTGGAAGATAAAGGCAGTATTATAAATGAAATAGATAAATTAAATAAAGAAGGTAGATCAGTGGCACTTAGGTAGGGACACGGGTGGCGCTGTGGGTTAAACCACAGAGCCTAGGACTTGCCGATCAGAAGGTCGGCGGTTCGAATCCCCGCGACGGGGTGAACTCCCGTTTTTCGGTCCCTGCTCCTGCCAACCTAGCAGTTCGAAAGCACGTCAAAGTGCAGCAAGTAGATAAATAGGTACCGCTCTGGCGGGAAGGTAAACAGTGTTTCCGTGCGCTGCTCTGGTTCGCCAGAAGCGGCTTATTCATGCTGGCCACATGACCTGGAAGCTGTACACCGGCTCCCTCGGCCAATGAAGCGAGATGAGCGCCGCAACCCCAGAGTCGGTCACGACTGGACCTGATGGTCAGGGGTCCCTTTACCTTTAAGGCCACAAAGAAACTTACCTGACCTTTTCAGGAATGAAACAGATTTTAATCCTTGCTGGATCCAGGACCCCAGGAATTAGAAGGGACTCAGGCGTTGTACATACAAACCCCCTCCCCACAACTCACAACAATATTGTTTGTCTTTATGCTTATGTCCAATCCACTCCGATCTCATCACCATAGGATCCAACGCCTAGAGGTTGAGGTCCCTTTGGCTCACCCCCCTTAAATATTTGAGGGGGCTGCTTCCCCAAAGTTGATGGGCATTGTCATTCAAATGCTGTGCATCTGCCACGTCTTGTGATCTATTACACGGGACAGGGCTTACTTGCCCCCCTTCCCAATATTTTTTCCAGGTTGGCACCCCTGCTCATCGTGATGCAGAAGCAGTTGTGGAAAAGGCCTTGGTCCAGTTTTACAGCATCCGTCTCACATGCAGGTCTCAGGTTTGGGCTGGGAATATCTATATGAAATTCTGGAGATCTGCTGTCAATGCAGCTAAATGCTCTGCTAGTTGGACCAGCGATCTGTTCCACTATAAGTAAGAGTCTTATGTGCCAAAACCTTATGAGGTTTCAGAGCTGAATTAGTTTTTTAGTCTCTGCCAGGCAGATTTTGGTTCCTTCCCCCATTGTTTTAATGCTTCAATGGTTCTTTATCTTTTAAGTTACAAAAGGTGATTGTACTGGGAACTCCTTTGTCAAAACTTCTTTCTCTCCCTAGGTCAGCAGGGAGCCACTGCCACTTGGCCAGTTTTACAGATTAAACATTCCTGCATTGGTAACGATGGAAGCATCTGCAAATCTTTGGATCCAATTTTCCAACCGCTCCAAATGTCACAGCGCATTCTTCCTCGCGCACTGAGAATCATCTCCCCGTTTTCTTCATGCGCCAGTTGAATTGGAGCTTTCCCATCCTCTGGGAACGAGAAATGTTGTTTTCGACTTCAGAAGGCCCTCTTGCCTTTTATGCCACAGTCTAGAAAAGCTGATAGAAATTCACTTTCTTTCATAGCATGCCAACGTACTCCATCTACCTTAGTGGAAGGCAAAAGCGTGTGAGCAAAAATGGTAATCTATCAGTTGAAGAAATATTGCGGTTCTATCTATTCCTGCGTTCGTGAAACCCAGAGGTGGCCCTTGTGGCACCCTATCTAGATCAGTGTCTCCCAAACTTGGGTCTCCAGCTGTTTTGGACTACAACTCCCATCATCCCTAGCTAGCAGGATCAGTGGTCAGGGATGATGGGAACTGTAGTCCAAAAACAGCTGGAGACCTGTTTGGGAAACACTGTTCTAGATGCTGTTTAATTCTCAGCTTCCATCATCCCTATTAGCCATGCTGGCCGGGCTAATAGGATCTGGTTAATACCATGTTGGCTTTCCCTGATCTAACCATTATACTGCCTGCCTTTCTCTAAATATCTAGTAGCTAGGGGCAGCTACCCTGGAATTACATGACAGCAAGAAAGCAGTTTAGTTTATATTCACCCCTGTTAAAAGTCATACTAGAGACTCAGCTACATTAGTTTAAAAAAAAACCCCAGCATATTGAATGCATTATAAGCATGCAACACCAGGAGGCGCTGTAGAGCAGAAAACTTTTCTATGAGGTTTTACATAGCGTTTATTTTTCCCTTTTTGTTATAGTGATGTAATTTCTGACTTATTTATAGTGGCTTTCCCCCTGTGTGTAGATCCACCCCGGACTGCCTCTGAATTAGAGTTGTGTTGGCCTAGCTAGACCATCCCTTGGTCCATGAGAAGGTTGAGCAATCCTCCTTTTAAAACAAATCTGATGTTTTAACCTAATGCTCCTAGTGAGGAAGTCTGGTGATACATTTGGACATTTCTGTGGTGCAATTGCGTTCTCCCCATGAGGATGAGCTGTAGCACAGACTTTGAGCAGAGAAGTGAAGAACAGAGACAGAGCCTTGTAAGCACTGACTCTAGCATGCCTGTCAGGGAACTGCCATCAGCTCAGAGGCGAGGAATAGAAGGGCAGTTGTGTTACAGGGAGCCTCCTAAAATCTTGGGAAGCAGTTCCTCTCCCGGGGAGGAGGAAAGCCCCACCTCTAGTGGGGAAGAGGTGCAAGGACCAGAGGATGCTGGTGGGAGCCTTAACACCGCTCCTGGGCAAGCTGGACAGGAGGGAAACACGCCCTTGCCATCGCCCGTCCTGCGCAGTAGCCTAAGGCGCAAAAAGGGAAGGAGAAGGTTGGGAGTAATGAAACTCTTATGTTGGAGGAGGTCCAAAAATAGACCACTCCCGGATTCTGCTAGTGATTGAGCCAGACATGAGCTTTGGAGCTCTTCACTGTAAATAGTTTGCACCAAAATAAAACCTGTAAAACACAGGTTTGGAGTCCTGCCTGGTTACTCTCAAGCAACCGCAACAGCCATCTGACAATGCCCAATAATTTTGCATTTTTACAAGTTTTGTGTGTTTGAGAGAGAGAGAGCAACTATTAGAACGATTCCTGGATTAGCCAACCTGTAACATATCCTTTCAAAAGGGACGCAGGTGGCGCTGTGGGTAAAACCTCAGCGCCTAGGACTTGCCGATCGCATGGTCGGTGGTTCGAATCCCC
>NW_027554767.1:0-5000 GCF_964188315.1 Podarcis muralis
AGCGCTCGTTGGCATGTATTAGCTCTAGAATTACCACAGTTATCCAAGGAACGGTGGGAGCGACCAAAGGAACCATAACTGATTTAATGAGCCATTCGCAGTTTCACTGTAACGCCCGTGTGTACTTAGACATGCATGGCTTAATCTTTGAGACAAGCATATGCTACTGGCAGGATCAACCAGGTAGCCAACGCCCTGGACCCTCGCTCGCTCGTGGGGGGACGGGTCACCTCGGTGGTCGGCATGGCCGCCGCGCCACGTCCCGGGGCCGGCCCCTCGGCCGGGACCCCGCGGGCGGGCGGGCGGGCTTACGGGAGCGGAGCCGCCCCGGCTCCCCGGGCGGGGAGCGGCCAAGGGGGCCCGCGACACGACAACGGCAACTGGGACAACTCGGACAACAACGCAGCCGGGGGAGCGAGAGAAGGATGCACTCGCGGAGACGAGCGGGCGCCGGGAGGACGCGGACGCTGAGGGGACAGCGGGCGCACGGCAGCCGCGCCATCGTCTCCGGCTCGGAGGGCCCCTGGACCCCACCCCGACGCCGGGCGGCGGCGGGCGAGGGGAAGCTGTCGGCGCGGCAGGGCCGCGGATAAACGGGGGGCTGGATGCGGCGGGGGGCGCCGCCTGGGAGCGGGCACCACGTACGGATCGGGTCGCTAAGCGAGGGCGACGCAACGCCGGACGGACGCGGGGAAGGGGAGGCTGCCGCTCCGCCTGAACGCCAGTCTCCGGCCGGCCCGCGGAGGGCCCTCCCCGACGCGACCGTCGCTGCCCGGGAGGCCGGGGTAGCGACGTGGGCCCTGTCCCCACTACCAAGCGCGGGGTCCGCCCCACCGCGGGGCAGTCCCCACCCTCACTCCCGCGAGAAGCTGGGAAACGCTGCCGCGGCCACGGGAGCACAGGGGCCGCTCGAGGGTCGCAGGTCCTGGAGCCGGGATCGCAGCCCGCCGCCAGCCGCTCTCCCACCTCGCCGCCCCTCTCCCGGCAGAGACCCGAAGGCCAGTGGCACGGGGTCGGAGAAGGAGGCTGCTCACCGCTGCTCCGAGGGAACCGGGTCGGACGCCGCGCCTGCCCCGCGCCGTGGGTCTACACTGGCCGTGGAGCGCGGTTGGGTCGTCTTCGGTTCCCCCCGGAAGAACCGCGTCGGACGCCGCGCCTACCCCCGCCGTGGGTCTACACTGGCCGGGGAGCGCGGTTGGGTCGTCTTCGGTTCAACCAGAAGTACCGCGTCAGACGCCGCGCCTGCCCCCGCCGTGGGTCCACACTGGCCGGGGAGCGCGGTTGGGTCGTCTGCGGTTCTCCAGAGGGTCCTGAAAACCCTGTCGCCAGAAATCTCCGCGCGCATGCCGTCCTTGCCCGGCGAGAGCGGACGGCGTCTCGGGCACCGGCGCCGGCGCCGCGAGAGGCCGGCGTCTCGGAAGCCCCTGGCGGCCAGACGCGGCAGGCTCACTCCGGCAAAAGGCTCCGTGAAACCCCGGTCGTGCCGGTCTACCCGTGCGCCAGGGCGCGGGCCCGGGCGCCGGCGCCGCGAGAGGCCGGCGTCTCGGAAGCCCCTGGCGGCCAGACGCGGCAGGCTCACTCCGGCAAGAGGCTCCGCGGCTCCCCGGTCGTGCCGGTCTACCCATGCTCCGGGGCGGCGGTAGACCGTTCCCGGCGCCCGGCCTCTGCTTCTCGGCGACGGGCGGAGGCGGGCGAAGGGCAGGCTTCCGGGCGTGGGTCCGGCCCCTGCCCGGTCCAGGAGGCGAGGTTGCCGGCGGCCCCGGTCTACCGGCCGGCAAGCGGGGGTGGCTCGGCCGGTCTTCCCGGCGGAAGGAGCGGAAGCGCTGGCCGTTTTCCTGGGGCGGGGGGGGGGGGCGGCCGGGTCTAGCTCCCCGCCGGTCGGTCGGAGGGGCCGGCAGCGTGGCCCGTTCTTCCTGCGGCTGGGGCTTTGCGGTCCTCCCCGGTCTACCCGCCGGAGGCCTGCCGACCGCCCGGTCTACTCGCGAGGGCCCCGGTCTTCCCGGCGGCGGGCGGGCGGGCCTGCGACCGCTGTCCCCCCAGTCTGCCGTCCGGCCGGGGAGGTCTGGCCTTGCCGGCCCCCTTCAGGGAACGGGCGGCCTCCCGGTCTACCCAGCGAAGGCCCAGTCTGCTTCTCGCGTCCACGGTCACCCCGGTCTCCCGGCCCTGGGCTCCCCTCCAGTCTGCCGGCCGGGGTGGCTGGGTCTTGCCGGTCTACCTCCGAGGAAGGGAGACTTCCCGGTCGTCCCGACGGAGGCCCGGTGGGCTCCTCGCGTCCACGCTCACGCCTGCCTGCCTGCCTGCCTGCCTGCCTGCCGGGCTGGGGCTTCCAGCTCTACCTCGAGGACAGACGGCTTCCCGGTCTCCCCTGCTTGGGGCTGGGAAGTGCCGGTCCACCTGACGGCCGGACTGGTACCGCTGCCCGGTCTACTAGCCGGGGCCGGGGAGACTGGGGCTTGCCGGTCTACCTCCGAAAAGGGAGGCGGACGGAGGCGAGGCGAGAGCGGTTGGCGGAGGGTGCGAAGGCCGGGGAAGGGCAGGCTTCCGGACAGGCGTCTGTGTGGGTCCGGCCCCTGCCCGGTCCAGGGGCGAGGTTGCCGGTGGCCCCGGTCTACCGGCCGGCAAGCGGGGGCGGGTGGGCCGGTCTTCCCGGCGGAAGGAGGGGAAGCGCTGGCCGTTTTCCGGGGGGGGGGGCGGCCGGATCTAGCTCCCCGCCGGAGGAGCTGGCCAGGGAAGCTGGGACGTGGCGGTCCCCTTCAGAGGACGGAAAGCTTTCCCGGTCTACCGCTGGGAGGTCTGTCCGCCGCCGGTCCCCCCGTTCTCCGCCCGGCCGAGGCGGCTGGGGCTTCCCGGTCCTCCCCGGTCTACCCTGCCGGAGGCCCGCCGACCGCCCGGTCTACTCGCGAGGGGCCCGGTCCTCCCGTGGGCGGCCGGGCCTGCGAACAGAGTCACCCCCGGTCTGCCGACTGCGGAGGCTGGGCCTTGCCGGGCCCCTTCCGAGAACAAGGGGGCCTCCCGGTCTACCGACCGAAGGTCTGGCCCGGGGCTGGCAGCGGTGCCCGGTCTCCCGGCCCTGGGCTCTGCTGGCCGTGGAGACTGGGTCCTGCCGGTCTACCTCCGAGGAAGGGAAGCTTCCCGGTCGACCCGCCGGAGGGGCAGACGGCGTTGCCCGGTCTCCCGGCCCTCGGCTCCCCTCCGGTCTACCGTCCGGGAAGGCTTGGGTTTGCCGGTCTTCCTCCGAGCTGGCCGGGGCTTCCCGGTCTACCCCCCGGAAAGAGAGGCTCTGCCGGACCACCTGGCGCACGGCACTGAACGGCTGGCCGGTCTACTGGGCCCCGGGCCTCGGGAAGCCCTGTCTACCCGCCAGAGGAGCCAGCGGCGTTGCCCGGCCTCCTGGCCCTCGTCTCCCCTCCGGTCTACCAGCCAGGCAGGCCGGGTCTTGCCTGTCTTCCTCAGAGAACATGCGGCTTCCCGGTCTACCCACCCGAAAGCGCGGCTCTGCCGGACTACCTGGAGCACGGCGCAGAACCGCTGGCCGGTCTACTGGGCGCCGGACCTCGGTGAGCCCGGTCTACCGGCCTGAGGGGCTGGCGGCGTTGCCCGGTCTCCCGGCCCTCGGCTCCCCTCCGGTCTACCGGCCGGGAAGGCTGGGGCTTGCCAGTCTTCCTCCCGAGATCTGGCGGCTTCCCGGTCTACCTGGCGAACGGCACGCAACCGCTGGCCGGTCTACTGGGCGCCGGACCTCGGGAAGCACGGTCTCCCGGCCGGAGGGGCTGGCGCCATTGCCCGGTCTCCCGGCCGTCGGCTCCCCTCCGGTCTACCGGCCCCGACGGCTGGAGTGTGCCGGTCTACCTCCGCGGCCGTGGGGGCTTCCCGGTCGGACAATCTACTCGCCGGGGCCCCGGTCTACCCGCCGGAGAGGCTGCGTCTTGCCGGTCTACTGTGGAGGGCGTAGGACTTCCCGGTCTACCGGCCCGCGCGCGCGCCCCCCCCCTATGTAGCCTCCAGGTCTACGTGGTCGCTGTAACCCGACGACATCGCCAAGGGTGGGTGGGGTTCGTGGCGACAGCTACCGTAGAACTCGGTGACTTTGTAGACCGCCGCTTGGCGGCAGTGCAGCAGGTAGGCGATGGAGGGGACGGGTGAGGGCGTGCGTTCATGCGTGCGTGCGTCCGTCCTTGCAGGGACGGCAAGGGAGAAAAGTCTTGGCGGGCGGGCGTTCCTTTGTGGGAGGGGGAGCATGCAGAGACACAGGGATACAGAAAGACAAGCACCAAATCACTCGTGCGCTCTCACACACACTTGATTGTGGGGGGGGGGAGGGAGGGAAAGAGGGAGAGGGAGAGAGAGAGACGAGAGAGAAAGACGAGAGAGAGAGAGAGAGAGAGAGAGAGAGAGAGAGAGAGAGAGAGAGAGAGAGGCGCGCAGAGGCAGGCAGGCAGAAACCAAATCTCTCTGTCTCTCGTCTCTCTCTCTCTCTCTCTCTCTCTCTCTCTCTCACACACACACACACACACACACACACACAAAAAAAAAACACACACACAAACGCACACACAAAGACAAAAAGTCGTTTGCGGGAGAGGAGAGAGAGACAGAAGGGCACAAAATTTCTCTCTCACACTAAGCTTACAGTCAAACACAGCATTTGCTTGTGTGGGGGGAGAGAGACAGAGACACAGGAGCCAAGTACACCGCACACACGCTTGTGTGCAGGGGAGACAGACAGGGACAGAGAGATGGACACAAGATATCACTCCAACGTGCACACACGCACACCAAGGAAACCACCCCTGCCCACGACATCGCCAAGGTTGATCCCTTGCCCTCCCTGCAAGGACGTACGCACGTACGCACGAAGGCACGCCCCGCCCCACCCCAACCCACCCGTCTCCTCCATCAAACTCACCGAGGTCTACGGCAGCTGTCGCCACGAACGCCGCCCTTGGCGATGTCGTGGTTTGTCGTGGCGATGTGCTTGCGGGTGGGGGAGAGAGAGACAG
>NW_027554767.1:17500-20000 GCF_964188315.1 Podarcis muralis
GCGAAGGCCCAGTCTGCTTCTCGCGTCCACGGTCACCCCGGTCTCCCGGCCCTGGGCTCCCCTCCAGTCTGCCGGCCGGGGTGGCTGGGTCTTGCCGGTCTACCTCCGAGGAAGGGAGACTTCCCGGTCGTCCCGACGGAGGCCCGGTGGGCTCCTCGCGTCCACGCTCACGCCTGCCTGCCTGCCTGCCTGCCTGCCTGCCGGGCTGGGGCTTCCAGCTCTACCTCGAGGACAGACGGCTTCCCGGTCTCCCCTGCTTGGGGCTGGGAAGTGCCGGTCCACCTGACGGCCGGACTGGTACCGCTGCCCGGTCTACTAGCCGGGGCCGGGGAGACTGGGGCTTGCCGGTCTACCTCCGAAAAGGGAGGCGGACGGAGGCGAGGCGAGAGCGGTTGGCGGAGGGTGCGAAGGCCGGGGAAGGGCAGGCTTCCGGACAGGCGTCTGTGTGGGTCCGGCCCCTGCCCGGTCCAGGGGCGAGGTTGCCGGTGGCCCCGGTCTACCGGCCGGCAAGCGGGGGCGGGTGGGCCGGTCTTCCCGGCGGAAGGAGGGGAAGCGCTGGCCGTTTTCCGGGGGGGGGGGCGGCCGGATCTAGCTCCCCGCCGGAGGAGCTGGCCAGGGAAGCTGGGACGTGGCGGTCCCCTTCAGAGGACGGAAAGCTTTCCCGGTCTACCGCTGGGAGGTCTGTCCGCCGCCGGTCCCCCCGTTCTCCGCCCGGCCGAGGCGGCTGGGGCTTCCCGGTCCTCCCCGGTCTACCCTGCCGGAGGCCCGCCGACCGCCCGGTCTACTCGCGAGGGGCCCGGTCCTCCCGTGGGCGGCCGGGCCTGCGAACAGAGTCACCCCCGGTCTGCCGACTGCGGAGGCTGGGCCTTGCCGGGCCCCTTCCGAGAACAAGGGGGCCTCCCGGTCTACCGACCGAAGGTCTGGCCCGGGGCTGGCAGCGGTGCCCGGTCTCCCGGCCCTGGGCTCTGCTGGCCGTGGAGACTGGGTCCTGCCGGTCTACCTCCGAGGAAGGGAAGCTTCCCGGTCGACCCGCCGGAGGGGCAGACGGCGTTGCCCGGTCTCCCGGCCCTCGGCTCCCCTCCGGTCTACCGTCCGGGAAGGCTTGGGTTTGCCGGTCTTCCTCCGAGCTGGCCGGGGCTTCCCGGTCTACCCCCCGGAAAGAGAGGCTCTGCCGGACCACCTGGCGCACGGCACTGAACGGCTGGCCGGTCTACTGGGCCCCGGGCCTCGGGAAGCCCTGTCTACCCGCCAGAGGAGCCAGCGGCGTTGCCCGGCCTCCTGGCCCTCGTCTCCCCTCCGGTCTACCAGCCAGGCAGGCCGGGTCTTGCCTGTCTTCCTCAGAGAACATGCGGCTTCCCGGTCTACCCACCCGAAAGCGCGGCTCTGCCGGACTACCTGGAGCACGGCGCAGAACCGCTGGCCGGTCTACTGGGCGCCGGACCTCGGTGAGCCCGGTCTACCGGCCTGAGGGGCTGGCGGCGTTGCCCGGTCTCCCGGCCCTCGGCTCCCCTCCGGTCTACCGGCCGGGAAGGCTGGGGCTTGCCAGTCTTCCTCCCGAGATCTGGCGGCTTCCCGGTCTACCTGGCGAACGGCACGCAACCGCTGGCCGGTCTACTGGGCGCCGGACCTCGGGAAGCACGGTCTCCCGGCCGGAGGGGCTGGCGCCATTGCCCGGTCTCCCGGCCGTCGGCTCCCCTCCGGTCTACCGGCCCCGACGGCTGGAGTGTGCCGGTCTACCTCCGCGGCCGTGGGGGCTTCCCGGTCGGACAATCTACTCGCCGGGGCCCCGGTCTACCCGCCGGAGAGGCTGCGTCTTGCCGGTCTACTGTGGAGGGCGTAGGACTTCCCGGTCTACCGGCCCGCGCGCGCGCCCCCCCCCTATGTAGCCTCCAGGTCTACGTGGTCGCTGTAACCCGACGACATCGCCAAGGGTGGGTGGGGTTCGTGGCGACAGCTACCGTAGAACTCGGTGACTTTGTAGACCGCCGCTTGGCGGCAGTGCAGCAGGTAGGCGATGGAGGGGACGGGTGAGGGCGTGCGTTCATGCGTGCGTGCGTCCGTCCTTGCAGGGACGGCAAGGGAGAAAAGTCTTGGCGGGCGGGCGTTCCTTTGTGGGAGGGGGAGCATGCAGAGACACAGGGATACAGAAAGACAAGCACCAAATCACTCGTGCGCTCTCACACACACTTGATTGTGGGGGGGGGGAGGGAGGGAAAGAGGGAGAGGGAGAGAGAGAGACGAGAGAGAAAGACGAGAGAGAGAGAGAGAGAGAGAGAGAGAGAGAGAGAGAGAGAGAGAGAGAGCGCGCAGAGGCAGGCAGGCAGAAACCAAATCTCTCTGTCTCTCGTCTCTCTCTCTCTCTCTCTCTCTCTCTCTCTCACACACACACACACACACACACACACACACAAAAAAAAAACACACACACAAACGCACACACAAAGACAAAAAGTCGTTTGCGGGAGAGGAGAGAGAGACAGAAGGGCACAAAATTTCTCTC
>NW_027554767.1:32500-34057 GCF_964188315.1 Podarcis muralis
GGTCCAGGAGGCGAGGTTGCCGGCGGCCCCGGTCTACCGGCCGGCAAGCGGGGGTGGCTCGGCCGGTCTTCCCGGCGGAAGGAGCGGAAGCGCTGGCCGTTTTCCTGGGGCGGGGGGGGGGGGCGGCCGGGTCTAGCTCCCCGCCGGTCGGTCGGAGGGGCCGGCAGCGTGGCCCGTTCTTCCTGCGGCTGGGGCTTTGCGGTCCTCCCCGGTCTACCCGCCGGAGGCCTGCCGACCGCCCGGTCTACTCGCGAGGGCCCCGGTCTTCCCGGCGGCGGGCGGGCGGGCCTGCGACCGCTGTCCCCCCAGTCTGCCGTCCGGCCGGGGAGGTCTGGCCTTGCCGGCCCCCTTCAGGGAACGGGCGGCCTCCCGGTCTACCCAGCGAAGGCCCAGTCTGCTTCTCGCGTCCACGGTCACCCCGGTCTCCCGGCCCTGGGCTCCCCTCCAGTCTGCCGGCCGGGGTGGCTGGGTCTTGCCGGTCTACCTCCGAGGAAGGGAGACTTCCCGGTCGTCCCGACGGAGGCCCGGTGGGCTCCTCGCGTCCACGCTCACGCCTGCCTGCCTGCCTGCCTGCCTGCCTGCCGGGCTGGGGCTTCCAGCTCTACCTCGAGGACAGACGGCTTCCCGGTCTCCCCTGCTTGGGGCTGGGAAGTGCCGGTCCACCTGACGGCCGGACTGGTACCGCTGCCCGGTCTACTAGCCGGGGCCGGGGAGACTGGGGCTTGCCGGTCTACCTCCGAAAAGGGAGGCGGACGGAGGCGAGGCGAGAGCGGTTGGCGGAGGGTGCGAAGGCCGGGGAAGGGCAGGCTTCCGGACAGGCGTCTGTGTGGGTCCGGCCCCTGCCCGGTCCAGGGGCGAGGTTGCCGGTGGCCCCGGTCTACCGGCCGGCAAGCGGGGGCGGGTGGGCCGGTCTTCCCGGCGGAAGGAGGGGAAGCGCTGGCCGTTTTCCGGGGGGGGGGGCGGCCGGATCTAGCTCCCCGCCGGAGGAGCTGGCCAGGGAAGCTGGGACGTGGCGGTCCCCTTCAGAGGACGGAAAGCTTTCCCGGTCTACCGCTGGGAGGTCTGTCCGCCGCCGGTCCCCCCGTTCTCCGCCCGGCCGAGGCGGCTGGGGCTTCCCGGTCCTCCCCGGTCTACCCTGCCGGAGGCCCGCCGACCGCCCGGTCTACTCGCGAGGGGCCCGGTCCTCCCGTGGGCGGCCGGGCCTGCGAACAGAGTCACCCCCGGTCTGCCGACTGCGGAGGCTGGGCCTTGCCGGGCCCCTTCCGAGAACAAGGGGGCCTCCCGGTCTACCGACCGAAGGTCTGGCCCGGGGCTGGCAGCGGTGCCCGGTCTCCCGGCCCTGGGCTCTGCTGGCCGTGGAGACTGGGTCCTGCCGGTCTACCTCCGAGGAAGGGAAGCTTCCCGGTCGACCCGCCGGAGGGGCAGACGGCGTTGCCCGGTCTCCCGGCCCTCGGCTCCCCTCCGGTCTACCGTCCGGGAAGGCTTGGGTTTGCCGGTCTTCCTCCGAGCTGGCCGGGGCTTCCCGGTCTACCCCCCGGAAAGAGAGGCTCTGCCGGA
>NW_027554768.1:0-33996 GCF_964188315.1 Podarcis muralis
GGGGGTATGGAGTTCTCCGACTCCCAAGCCGTCTGAAGGCAATCTTGTACACTGAAGGGTGTTTTTTTAAAAACATCTAGTGTTTTATTATGTTTTTATACATGATGGATGCCGCCCAGAGCGGCTGGGGCAACCCAGTCAGTTGTGTGGGGTATAAAGAATAAAATTATCATTATGGAATGGGGCGTCCCCGTGTCTCTGTGTGTGCGTGCTTGTGTAATGCACTTGGAGGGAAGAGCTGGCTGGAACTCTAAACAGAAGCAGCAGAACACACTGCAACAATTGGGTGCAGGTCCCATTTGTGACATACCACAGATGAAGTCCCCACTTTGAAACATTTACCATATAGAAATCCTCCTCCTCCTTTTGTGCTGACCTCTGTAAAAGCAGGAGACAAAAGGACCAGGAAGGAAAGAGGAAACGTTGCACAATCTGGAAGAGTGTGAAAGAAGGAAAGAGTGGTAAAGGAAATAAAGAAAACAAAAAACCTGAGATTAGGTGGGGGGGGGGGGGGAGAGAAGAGGAAAAGTCAAATCCAGAGGGAAAGGAGAGCGCAGGCCATTGGCCTGAGCGCAGGCCATTGGCCTGAGCGCAGGCCATTGGCCTGAGCGCAGGCCATTGGCCTGAGCGCAGGCCATTGGCCTGAGCGCAGGCCATTGGCCTGAGCGCAGGCCATTGGCCTGAGCGCAGGCCATTGGCCTGAGCGCAGGCCATTGGCCTGAGCGCAGGCCATTGGCCTGAGCGCAGGCCATTGGCCTGAGCGCAGGCCATTGGCCTGAGCGCAGGCCATTGGCCTGAGCGCAGGCCATTGGCCTGAGCGCAGGCCATTGGCCTGAGCGCAGGCCATTGGCCTGAGCGCAGGCCATTGGCCTGAGCGCAGGCCATTGGCCTGAGCGCAGGCCATTGGCCTGAGCGCAGGCCATTGGCCTGAGCGCAGGCCGGGCCTGCTGGTTTTATACCTACTGCTGGGAGTGAAAATGCTCCCTCTGATTGGTTGACAAGGCTGCTGGCATTTACAAACGGCTTCTGGTTGGTTGACAAGGCTGCTGGGTTTGCAAAGCTGCCTCTGGTTGGTTGACAAGGCATTCTTTGATTGACAAGGCATCTGACCCTCCCCTTTACCTCATAGCTCACCAATTAACCCATTAACCAACGCATAGCCAAACCACTTGAAGGATTACTGTTAATCTCTTTTCCTTAGGGTGTCCCTATTTTCAAAGGAGAAATGTTGGGGGGTATGGAGTTCTCCGACTCCCAAGCCGTCTGAAGGCAATCTTGTACACTGAAGGGTGTTTTTTTAAAAACATCTAGTGTTTTATTATGTTTTTATACATGATGGATGCCGCCCAGAGCGGCTGGGGCAACCCAGTCAGTTGTGTGGGGTATAAAGAATAAAATTATCATTATGGAATGGGGCGTCCCCGTGTCTCTGTGTGTGCGTGCTTGTGTAATGCACTTGGAGGGAAGAGCTGGCTGGAACTCTAAACAGAAGCAGCAGAACACACTGCAACAATTGGGTGCAGGTCCCATTTGTGACATACCACAGATGAAGTCCCCACTTTGAAACATTTACCATATAGAAATCCTCCTCCTCCTTTTGTGCTGACCTCTGTAAAAGCAGGAGACAAAAGGACCAGGAAGGAAAGAGGAAACGTTGCACAATCTGGAAGAGTGTGAAAGAAGGAAAGAGTGGTAAAGGAAATAAAGAAAACAAAAAACCTGAGATTAGGTGGGGGGGGGGGGGAGAGAAGAGGAAAAGTCAAATCCAGAGGGAAAGGAGAGCGCAGGCCATTGGCCTGAGCGCAGGCCATTGGCCTGAGCGCAGGCCATTGGCCTGCTGGTTTTATACCTACTGCTGGGAGTGAAAATGCTCCCTCTGATTGGTTGACAAGGCTGCTGGCATTGACAAACGGCTTCTGGTTGGTTGACAAGGCTGCTGGGTTTGCAAAGCTGCCTCTGGTTGGTTGACAAGGCATTCTTTGATTGACAAGGCATCTGACCCTCCCCTTTACCTCATAGCTCACCAATTAACCCATTAACCAACGCATAGCCAAACCACTTGAAGGATTACTGTTAATCTCTTTTCCTTAGGGTGTCCCTATTTTCAAAGGAGAAATGTTGGGGGGTATGGAGTTCTCCGACTCCCAAGCCGTCTGAAGGCAATCTTGTACACTGAAGGGTGTTTTTTTAAAAACATCTAGTGTTTTATTATGTTTTTATACATGATGGATGCCGCCCAGAGCGGCTGGGGCAACCCAGTCAGTTGTGTGGGGTATAAAGAATAAAATTATCATTATGGAATGGGGCGTCCCCGTGTCTCTGTGTGTGCGTGCTTGTGTAATGCACTTGGAGGGAAGAGCTGGCTGGAACTCTAAACAGAAGCAGCAGAACACACTGCAACAATTGGGTGCAGGTCCCATTTGTGACATACCACAGATGAAGTCCCCACTTTGAAACATTTACCATATAGAAATCCTCCTCCTCCTTTTGTGCTGACCTCTGTAAAAGCAGGAGACAAAAGGACCAGGAAGGAAAGAGGAAACGTTGCACAATCTGGAAGAGTGTGAAAGAAGGAAAGAGTGGTAAAGGAAATAAAGAAAACAAAAAACCTGAGATTAGGTGGGGGGGGGGGGGAGAGAAGAGGAAAAGTCAAATCCAGAGGGAAAGGAGAGCGCAGGCCATTGGCCTGAGCGCAGGCCATTGGCCTGAGCGCAGGCCATTGGCCTGCTGGTTTTATACCTACTGCTGGGAGTGAAAATGCTCCCTCTGATTGGTTGACAAGGCTGCTGGCATTGACAAACGGCTTCTGGTTGGTTGACAAGGCTGCTGGGTTTGCAAAGCTGCCTCTGGTTGGTTGACAAGGCATTCTTTGATTGACAAGGCATCTGACCCTCCCCTTTACCTCATAGCTCACCAATTAACCCATTAACCAACGCATAGCCAAACCACTTGAAGGATTACTGTTAATCTCTTTTCCTTAGGGTGTCCCTATTTTCAAAGGAGAAATGTTGGGGGGTATGGAGTTCTCCGACTCCCAAGCCGTCTGAAGGCAATCTTGTACACTGAAGGGTGTTTTTTTAAAAACATCTAGTGTTTTATTATGTTTTTATACATGATGGATGCCGCCCAGAGCGGCTGGGGCAACCCAGTCAGTTGTGTGGGGTATAAAGAATAAAATTATCATTATGGAATGGGGCGTCCCCGTGTCTCTGTGTGTGCGTGCTTGTGTAATGCACTTGGAGGGAAGAGCTGGCTGGAACTCTAAACAGAAGCAGCAGAACACACTGCAACAATTGGGTGCAGGTCCCATTTGTGACATACCACAGATGAAGTCCCCACTTTGAAACATTTACCATATAGAAATCCTCCTCCTCCTTTTGTGCTGACCTCTGTAAAAGCAGGAGACAAAAGGACCAGGAAGGAAAGAGGAAACGTTGCACAATCTGGAAGAGTGTGAAAGAAGGAAAGAGTGGTAAAGGAAATAAAGAAAACAAAAAACCTGAGATTAGGTGGGGGGGGGGGAGAGAAGAGGAAAAGTCAAATCCAGAGGGAAAGGAGAGCGCAGGCCATTGGCCTGAGCGCAGGCCATTGGCCTGAGCGCAGGCCATTGGCCTGAGCGCAGGCCATTGGCCTGAGCGCAGGCCATTGGCCTGAGCGCAGGCCATTGGCCTGAGCGCAGGCCATTGGCCTGAGCGCAGGCCATTGGCCTGAGCGCAGGCCATTGGCCTGAGCGCAGGCCATTGGCCTGAGCGCAGGCCATTGGCCTGAGCGCAGGCCATTGGCCTGAGCGCAGGCCATTGGCCTGAGCGCAGGCCATTGGCCTGAGCGCAGGCCATTGGCCTGAGCGCAGGCCATTGGCCTGAGCGCAGGCCGGGCCTGCTGGTTTTATACCTACTGCTGGGAGTGAAAATGCTCCCTCTGATTGGTTGACAAGGCTGCTGGCATTTACAAACGGCTTCTGGTTGGTTGACAAGGCTGCTGGGTTTGCAAAGCTGCCTCTGGTTGGTTGACAAGGCATTCTTTGATTGACAAGGCATCTGACCCTCCCCTTTACCTCATAGCTCACCAATTAACCCATTAACCAACGCATAGCCAAACCACTTGAAGGATTACTGTTAATCTCTTTTCCTTAGGGTGTCCCTATTTTCAAAGGAGAAATGTTGGGGGGTATGGAGTTCTCCGACTCCCAAGCCGTCTGAAGGCAATCTTGTACACTGAAGGGTGTTTTTTTAAAAACATCTAGTGTTTTATTATGTTTTTATACATGATGGATGCCGCCCAGAGCGGCTGGGGCAACCCAGTCAGTTGTGTGGGGTATAAAGAATAAAATTATCATTATGGAATGGGGCGTCCCCGTGTCTCTGTGTGTGCGTGCTTGTGTAATGCACTTGGAGGGAAGAGCTGGCTGGAACTCTAAACAGAAGCAGCAGAACACACTGCAACAATTGGGTGCAGGTCCCATTTGTGACATACCACAGATGAAGTCCCCACTTTGAAACATTTACCATATAGAAATCCTCCTCCTCCTTTTGTGCTGACCTCTGTAAAAGCAGGAGACAAAAGGACCAGGAAGGAAAGAGGAAACGTTGCACAATCTGGAAGAGTGTGAAAGAAGGAAAGAGTGGTAAAGGAAATAAAGAAAACAAAAAACCTGAGATTAGGTGGGGGGGGGGGGGAGAGAAGAGGAAAAGTCAAATCCAGAGGGAAAGGAGAGCGCAGGCCATTGGCCTGAGCGCAGGCCATTGGCCTGAGCGCAGGCCATTGGCCTGAGCGCAGGCCATTGGCCTGAGCGCAGGCCATTGGCCTGAGCGCAGGCCATTGGCCTGAGCGCAGGCCATTGGCCTGAGCGCAGGCCATTGGCCTGAGCGCAGGCCATTGGCCTGAGCGCAGGCCATTGGCCTGAGCGCAGGCCATTGGCCTGAGCGCAGGCCATTGGCCTGAGCGCAGGCCATTGGCCTGAGCGCAGGCCATTGGCCTGAGCGCAGGCCATTGGCCTGAGCGCAGGCCATTGGCCTGAGCGCAGGCCATTGGCCTGAGCGCAGGCCATTGGCCTGAGCGCAGGCCATTGGCCTGAGCGCAGGCCATTGGCCTGAGCGCAGGCCATTGGCCTGAGCGCAGGCCATTGGCCTGAGCGCAGGCCATTGGCCTGAGCGCAGGCCATTGGCCTGAGCGCAGGCCATTGGCCTGAGCGCAGGCCATTGGCCTGAGCGCAGGCCATTGGCCTGAGCGCAGGCCATTGGCCTGAGCGCAGGCCGGGCCTGCTGGTTTTATACCTACTGCTGGGAGTGAAAATGCTCCCTCTGATTGGTTGACAAGGCTGCTGGCATTGACAAACGGCTTCTGGTTGGTTGACAAGGCTGCTGGGTTTGCAAAGCTGCCTCTGGTTGGTTGACAAGGCATTCTTTGATTGACAAGGCATCTGACCCTCCCCTTTACCTCATAGCTCACCAATTAACCCATTAACCAACGCATAGCCAAACCACTTGAAGGATTACTGTTAATCTCTTTTCCTTAGGGTGTCCCTATTTTCAAAGGAGAAATGTTGGGGGGTATGGAGTTCTCCGACTCCCAAGCCGTCTGAAGGCAATCTTGTACACTGAAGGGTGTTTTTTTAAAAACATCTAGTGTTTTATTATGTTTTTATACATGATGGATGCCGCCCAGAGCGGCTGGGGCAACCCAGTCAGTTGTGTGGGGTATAAAGAATAAAATTATCATTATGGAATGGGGCGTCCCCGTGTCTCTGTGTGTGCGTGCTTGTGTAATGCACTTGGAGGGAAGAGCTGGCTGGAACTCTAAACAGAAGCAGCAGAACACACTGCAACAATTGGGTGCAGGTCCCATTTGTGACATACCACAGATGAAGTCCCCACTTTGAAACATTTACCATATAGAAATCCTCCTCCTCCTTTTGTGCTGACCTCTGTAAAAGCAGGAGACAAAAGGACCAGGAAGGAAAGAGGAAACGTTGCACAATCTGGAAGAGTGTGAAAGAAGGAAAGAGTGGTAAAGGAAATAAAGAAAACAAAAAACCTGAGATTAGGTGGGGGGGGGGGAGAGAAGAGGAAAAGTCAAATCCAGAGGGAAAGGAGAGCGCAGGCCATTGGCCTGAGCGCAGGCCATTGGCCTGAGCGCAGGCCATTGGCCTGCTGGTTTTATACCTACTGCTGGGAGTGAAAATGCTCCCTCTGATTGGTTGACAAGGCTGCTGGCATTGACAAACGGCTTCTGGTTGGTTGACAAGGCTGCTGGGTTTGCAAAGCTGCCTCTGGTTGGTTGACAAGGCATTCTTTGATTGACAAGGCATCTGACCCTCCCCTTTACCTCATAGCTCACCAATTAACCCATTAACCAACGCATAGCCAAACCACTTGAAGGATTACTGTTAATCTCTTTTCCTTAGGGTGTCCCTATTTTCAAAGGAGAAATGTTGGGGGGTATGGAGTTCTCCGACTCCCAAGCCGTCTGAAGGCAATCTTGTACACTGAAGGGTGTTTTTTTAAAAACATCTAGTGTTTTATTATGTTTTTATACATGATGGATGCCGCCCAGAGCGGCTGGGGCAACCCAGTCAGTTGTGTGGGGTATAAAGAATAAAATTATCATTATGGAATGGGGCGTCCCCGTGTCTCTGTGTGTGCGTGCTTGTGTAATGCACTTGGAGGGAAGAGCTGGCTGGAACTCTAAACAGAAGCAGCAGAACACACTGCAACAATTGGGTGCAGGTCCCATTTGTGACATACCACAGATGAAGTCCCCACTTTGAAACATTTACCATATAGAAATCCTCCTCCTCCTTTTGTGCTGACCTCTGTAAAAGCAGGAGACAAAAGGACCAGGAAGGAAAGAGGAAACGTTGCACAATCTGGAAGAGTGTGAAAGAAGGAAAGAGTGGTAAAGGAAATAAAGAAAACAAAAAACCTGAGATTAGGTGGGGGGGGGGGGAGAGAAGAGGAAAAGTCAAATCCAGAGGGAAAGGAGAGCGCAGGCCATTGGCCTGAGCGCAGGCCATTGGCCTGAGCGCAGGCCATTGGCCTGCTGGTTTTATACCTACTGCTGGGAGTGAAAATGCTCCCTCTGATTGGTTGACAAGGCTGCTGGCATTGACAAACGGCTTCTGGTTGGTTGACAAGGCTGCTGGGTTTGCAAAGCTGCCTCTGGTTGGTTGACAAGGCATTCTTTGATTGACAAGGCATCTGACCCTCCCCTTTACCTCATAGCTCACCAATTAACCCATTAACCAACGCATAGCCAAACCACTTGAAGGATTACTGTTAATCTCTTTTCCTTAGGGTGTCCCTATTTTCAAAGGAGAAATGTTGGGGGGTATGGAGTTCTCCGACTCCCAAGCCGTCTGAAGGCAATCTTGTACACTGAAGGGTGTTTTTTTAAAAACATCTAGTGTTTTATTATGTTTTTATACATGATGGATGCCGCCCAGAGCGGCTGGGGCAACCCAGTCAGTTGTGTGGGGTATAAAGAATAAAATTATCATTATGGAATGGGGCGTCCCCGTGTCTCTGTGTGTGCGTGCTTGTGTAATGCACTTGGAGGGAAGAGCTGGCTGGAACTCTAAACAGAAGCAGCAGAACACACTGCAACAATTGGGTGCAGGTCCCATTTGTGACATACCACAGATGAAGTCCCCACTTTGAAACATTTACCATATAGAAATCCTCCTCCTCCTTTTGTGCTGACCTCTGTAAAAGCAGGAGACAAAAGGACCAGGAAGGAAAGAGGAAACGTTGCACAATCTGGAAGAGTGTGAAAGAAGGAAAGAGTGGTAAAGGAAATAAAGAAAACAAAAAACCTGAGATTAGGTGGGGGGGGGGGGAGAGAAGAGGAAAAGTCAAATCCAGAGGGAAAGGAGAGCGCAGGCCATTGGCCTGAGCGCAGGCCATTGGCCTGAGCGCAGGCCATTGGCCTGAGCGCAGGCCATTGGCCTGAGCGCAGGCCATTGGCCTGAGCGCAGGCCATTGGCCTGAGCGCAGGCCATTGGCCTGAGCGCAGGCCATTGGCCTGAGCGCAGGCCATTGGCCTGAGCGCAGGCCATTGGCCTGAGCGCAGGCCATTGGCCTGAGCGCAGGCCATTGGCCTGAGCGCAGGCCATTGGCCTGAGCGCAGGCCATTGGCCTGAGCGCAGGCCATTGGCCTGAGCGCAGGCCATTGGCCTGAGCGCAGGCCATTGGCCTGAGCGCAGGCCATTGGCCTGAGCGCAGGCCATTGGCCTGAGCGCAGGCCATTGGCCTGAGCGCAGGCCGGGCCTGCTGGTTTTATACCTACTGCTGGGAGTGAAAATGCTCCCTCTGATTGGTTGACAAGGCTGCTGGCATTGACAAACGGCTTCTGGTTGGTTGACAAGGCTGCTGGGTTTGCAAAGCTGCCTCTGGTTGGTTGACAAGGCATTCTTTGATTGACAAGGCATCTGACCCTCCCCTTTACCTCATAGCTCACCAATTAACCCATTAACCAACGCATAGCCAAACCACTTGAAGGATTACTGTTAATCTCTTTTCCTTAGGGTGTCCCTATTTTCAAAGGAGAAATGTTGGGGGGTATGGAGTTCTCCGACTCCCAAGCCGTCTGAAGGCAATCTTGTACACTGAAGGGTGTTTTTTTAAAAACATCTAGTGTTTTATTATGTTTTTATACATGATGGATGCCGCCCAGAGCGGCTGGGGCAACCCAGTCAGTTGTGTGGGGTATAAAGAATAAAATTATCATTATGGAATGGGGCGTCCCCGTGTCTCTGTGTGTGCGTGCTTGTGTAATGCACTTGGAGGGAAGAGCTGGCTGGAACTCTAAACAGAAGCAGCAGAACACACTGCAACAATTGGGTGCAGGTCCCATTTGTGACATACCACAGATGAAGTCCCCACTTTGAAACATTTACCATATAGAAATCCTCCTCCTCCTTTTGTGCTGACCTCTGTAAAAGCAGGAGACAAAAGGACCAGGAAGGAAAGAGGAAACGTTGCACAATCTGGAAGAGTGTGAAAGAAGGAAAGAGTGGTAAAGGAAATAAAGAAAACAAAAAACCTGAGATTAGGTGGGGGGGGGGGGGAGAGAAGAGGAAAAGTCAAATCCAGAGGGAAAGGAGAGCGCAGGCCATTGGCCTGAGCGCAGGCCATTGGCCTGAGCGCAGGCCATTGGCCTGAGCGCAGGCCATTGGCCTGAGCGCAGGCCATTGGCCTGAGCGCAGGCCATTGGCCTGAGCGCAGGCCATTGGCCTGAGCGCAGGCCATTGGCCTGAGCGCAGGCCATTGGCCTGAGCGCAGGCCATTGGCCTGAGCGCAGGCCATTGGCCTGAGCGCAGGCCATTGGCCTGAGCGCAGGCCATTGGCCTGAGCGCAGGCCATTGGCCTGAGCGCAGGCCATTGGCCTGAGCGCAGGCCATTGGCCTGAGCGCAGGCCATTGGCCTGAGCGCAGGCCATTGGCCTGAGCGCAGGCCATTGGCCTGAGCGCAGGCCATTGGCCTGAGCGCAGGCCATTGGCCTGAGCGCAGGCCATTGGCCTGAGCGCAGGCCATTGGCCTGAGCGCAGGCCATTGGCCTGAGCGCAGGCCATTGGCCTGAGCGCAGGCCATTGGCCTGAGCGCAGGCCATTGGCCTGAGCGCAGGCCATTGGCCTGAGCGCAGGCCGGGCCTGCTGGTTTTATACCTACTGCTGGGAGTGAAAATGCTCCCTCTGATTGGTTGACAAGGCTGCTGGCATTTACAAACGGCTTCTGGTTGGTTGACAAGGCTGCTGGGTTTGCAAAGCTGCCTCTGGTTGGTTGACAAGGCATTCTTTGATTGACAAGGCATCTGACCCTCCCCTTTACCTCATAGCTCACCAATTAACCCATTAACCAACGCATAGCCAAACCACTTGAAGGATTACTGTTAATCTCTTTTCCTTAGGGTGTCCCTATTTTCAAAGGAGAAATGTTGGGGGGTATGGAGTTCTCCGACTCCCAAGCCGTCTGAAGGCAATCTTGTACACTGAAGGGTGTTTTTTTAAAAACATCTAGTGTTTTATTATGTTTTTATACATGATGGATGCCGCCCAGAGCGGCTGGGGCAACCCAGTCAGTTGTGTGGGGTATAAAGAATAAAATTATCATTATGGAATGGGGCGTCCCCGTGTCTCTGTGTGTGCGTGCTTGTGTAATGCACTTGGAGGGAAGAGCTGGCTGGAACTCTAAACAGAAGCAGCAGAACACACTGCAACAATTGGGTGCAGGTCCCATTTGTGACATACCACAGATGAAGTCCCCACTTTGAAACATTTACCATATAGAAATCCTCCTCCTCCTTTTGTGCTGACCTCTGTAAAAGCAGGAGACAAAAGGACCAGGAAGGAAAGAGGAAACGTTGCACAATCTGGAAGAGTGTGAAAGAAGGAAAGAGTGGTAAAGGAAATAAAGAAAACAAAAAACCTGAGATTAGGTGGGGGGGGGGGGGAGAGAAGAGGAAAAGTCAAATCCAGAGGGAAAGGAGAGCGCAGGCCATTGGCCTGAGCGCAGGCCATTGGCCTGAGCGCAGGCCATTGGCCTGAGCGCAGGCCATTGGCCTGAGCGCAGGCCATTGGCCTGAGCGCAGGCCATTGGCCTGAGCGCAGGCCATTGGCCTGAGCGCAGGCCATTGGCCTGAGCGCAGGCCATTGGCCTGAGCGCAGGCCATTGGCCTGAGCGCAGGCCATTGGCCTGAGCGCAGGCCATTGGCCTGAGCGCAGGCCATTGGCCTGAGCGCAGGCCATTGGCCTGAGCGCAGGCCATTGGCCTGAGCGCAGGCCATTGGCCTGAGCGCAGGCCATTGGCCTGAGCGCAGGCCATTGGCCTGAGCGCAGGCCATTGGCCTGAGCGCAGGCCATTGGCCTGAGCGCAGGCCATTGGCCTGAGCGCAGGCCATTGGCCTGAGCGCAGGCCGGGCCTGCTGGTTTTATACCTACTGCTGGGAGTGAAAATGCTCCCTCTGATTGGTTGACAAGGCTGCTGGCATTGACAAACGGCTTCTGGTTGGTTGACAAGGCTGCTGGGTTTGCAAAGCTGCCTCTGGTTGGTTGACAAGGCATTCTTTGATTGACAAGGCATCTGACCCTCCCCTTTACCTCATAGCTCACCAATTAACCCATTAACCAACGCATAGCCAAACCACTTGAAGGATTACTGTTAATCTCTTTTCCTTAGGGTGTCCCTATTTTCAAAGGAGAAATGTTGGGGGGTATGGAGTTCTCCGACTCCCAAGCCGTCTGAAGGCAATCTTGTACACTGAAGGGTGTTTTTTTAAAAACATCTAGTGTTTTATTATGTTTTTATACATGATGGATGCCGCCCAGAGCGGCTGGGGCAACCCAGTCAGTTGTGTGGGGTATAAAGAATAAAATTATCATTATGGAATGGGGCGTCCCCGTGTCTCTGTGTGTGCGTGCTTGTGTAATGCACTTGGAGGGAAGAGCTGGCTGGAACTCTAAACAGAAGCAGCAGAACACACTGCAACAATTGGGTGCAGGTCCCATTTGTGACATACCACAGATGAAGTCCCCACTTTGAAACATTTACCATATAGAAATCCTCCTCCTCCTTTTGTGCTGACCTCTGTAAAAGCAGGAGACAAAAGGACCAGGAAGGAAAGAGGAAACGTTGCACAATCTGGAAGAGTGTGAAAGAAGGAAAGAGTGGTAAAGGAAATAAAGAAAACAAAAAACCTGAGATTAGGTGGGGGGGGGGGGAGAGAAGAGGAAAAGTCAAATCCAGAGGGAAAGGAGAGCGCAGGCCATTGGCCTGAGCGCAGGCCATTGGCCTGAGCGCAGGCCATTGGCCTGAGCGCAGGCCATTGGCCTGAGCGCAGGCCATTGGCCTGAGCGCAGGCCATTGGCCTGAGCGCAGGCCATTGGCCTGAGCGCAGGCCATTGGCCTGAGCGCAGGCCATTGGCCTGAGCGCAGGCCATTGGCCTGAGCGCAGGCCATTGGCCTGAGCGCAGGCCATTGGCCTGAGCGCAGGCCATTGGCCTGAGCGCAGGCCATTGGCCTGAGCGCAGGCCATTGGCCTGAGCGCAGGCCATTGGCCTGAGCGCAGGCCATTGGCCTGAGCGCAGGCCATTGGCCTGAGCGCAGGCCATTGGCCTGAGCGCAGGCCATTGGCCTGAGCGCAGGCCATTGGCCTGAGCGCAGGCCATTGGCCTGAGCGCAGGCCATTGGCCTGAGCGCAGGCCGGGCCTGCTGGTTTTATACCTACTGCTGGGAGTGAAAATGCTCCCTCTGATTGGTTGACAAGGCTGCTGGCATTGACAAACGGCTTCTGGTTGGTTGACAAGGCTGCTGGGTTTGCAAAGCTGCCTCTGGTTGGTTGACAAGGCATTCTTTGATTGACAAGGCATCTGACCCTCCCCTTTACCTCATAGCTCACCAATTAACCCATTAACCAACGCATAGCCAAACCACTTGAAGGATTACTGTTAATCTCTTTTCCTTAGGGTGTCCCTATTTTCAAAGGAGAAATGTTGGGGGGTATGGAGTTCTCCGACTCCCAAGCCGTCTGAAGGCAATCTTGTACACTGAAGGGTGTTTTTTTAAAAACATCTAGTGTTTTATTATGTTTTTATACATGATGGATGCCGCCCAGAGCGGCTGGGGCAACCCAGTCAGTTGTGTGGGGTATAAAGAATAAAATTATCATTATGGAATGGGGCGTCCCCGTGTCTCTGTGTGTGCGTGCTTGTGTAATGCACTTGGAGGGAAGAGCTGGCTGGAACTCTAAACAGAAGCAGCAGAACACACTGCAACAATTGGGTGCAGGTCCCATTTGTGACATACCACAGATGAAGTCCCCACTTTGAAACATTTACCATATAGAAATCCTCCTCCTCCTTTTGTGCTGACCTCTGTAAAAGCAGGAGACAAAAGGACCAGGAAGGAAAGAGGAAACGTTGCACAATCTGGAAGAGTGTGAAAGAAGGAAAGAGTGGTAAAGGAAATAAAGAAAACAAAAAACCTGAGATTAGGTGGGGGGGGGGGAGAGAAGAGGAAAAGTCAAATCCAGAGGGAAAGGAGAGCGCAGGCCATTGGCCTGAGCGCAGGCCATTGGCCTGAGCGCAGGCCATTGGCCTGAGCGCAGGCCATTGGCCTGAGCGCAGGCCATTGGCCTGAGCGCAGGCCATTGGCCTGAGCGCAGGCCATTGGCCTGAGCGCAGGCCATTGGCCTGAGCGCAGGCCATTGGCCTGAGCGCAGGCCATTGGCCTGAGCGCAGGCCATTGGCCTGAGCGCAGGCCATTGGCCTGAGCGCAGGCCATTGGCCTGAGCGCAGGCCATTGGCCTGAGCGCAGGCCATTGGCCTGAGCGCAGGCCATTGGCCTGAGCGCAGGCCATTGGCCTGAGCGCAGGCCATTGGCCTGAGCGCAGGCCATTGGCCTGAGCGCAGGCCATTGGCCTGAGCGCAGGCCGGGCCTGCTGGTTTTATACCTACTGCTGGGAGTGAAAATGCTCCCTCTGATTGGTTGACAAGGCTGCTGGCATTGACAAACGGCTTCTGGTTGGTTGACAAGGCTGCTGGGTTTGCAAAGCTGCCTCTGGTTGGTTGACAAGGCATTCTTTGATTGACAAGGCATCTGACCCTCCCCTTTACCTCATAGCTCACCAATTAACCCATTAACCAACGCATAGCCAAACCACTTGAAGGATTACTGTTAATCTCTTTTCCTTAGGGTGTCCCTATTTTCAAAGGAGAAATGTTGGGGGGTATGGAGTTCTCCGACTCCCAAGCCGTCTGAAGGCAATCTTGTACACTGAAGGGTGTTTTTTTAAAAACATCTAGTGTTTTATTATGTTTTTATACATGATGGATGCCGCCCAGAGCGGCTGGGGCAACCCAGTCAGTTGTGTGGGGTATAAAGAATAAAATTATCATTATGGAATGGGGCGTCCCCGTGTCTCTGTGTGTGCGTGCTTGTGTAATGCACTTGGAGGGAAGAGCTGGCTGGAACTCTAAACAGAAGCAGCAGAACACACTGCAACAATTGGGTGCAGGTCCCATTTGTGACATACCACAGATGAAGTCCCCACTTTGAAACATTTACCATATAGAAATCCTCCTCCTCCTTTTGTGCTGACCTCTGTAAAAGCAGGAGACAAAAGGACCAGGAAGGAAAGAGGAAACGTTGCACAATCTGGAAGAGTGTGAAAGAAGGAAAGAGTGGTAAAGGAAATAAAGAAAACAAAAACCTGAGATTAGGTGGGGGGGGGGGGGAGAGAAGAGGAAAAGTCAAATCCAGAGGGAAAGGAGAGCGCAGGCCATTGGCCTGAGCGCAGGCCATTGGCCTGCTGGTTTTATACCTACTGCTGGGAGTGAAAATGCTCCCTCTGATTGGTTGACAAGGCTGCTGGCATTGACAAACGGCTTCTGGTTGGTTGACAAGGCTGCTGGGTTTGCAAAGCTGCCTCTGGTTGGTTGACAAGGCATTCTTTGATTGACAAGGCATCTGACCCTCCCCTTTACCTCATAGCTCACCAATTAACCCATTAACCAACGCATAGCCAAACCACTTGAAGGATTACTGTTAATCTCTTTTCCTTAGGGTGTCCCTATTTTCAAAGGAGAAATGTTGGGGGGTATGGAGTTCTCCGACTCCCAAGCCGTCTGAAGGCAATCTTGTACACTGAAGGGTGTTTTTTTAAAAACATCTAGTGTTTTATTATGTTTTTATACATGATGGATGCCGCCCAGAGCGGCTGGGGCAACCCAGTCAGTTGTGTGGGGTATAAAGAATAAAATTATCATTATGGAATGGGGCGTCCCCGTGTCTCTGTGTGTGCGTGCTTGTGTAATGCACTTGGAGGGAAGAGCTGGCTGGAACTCTAAACAGAAGCAGCAGAACACACTGCAACAATTGGGTGCAGGTCCCATTTGTGACATACCACAGATGAAGTCCCCACTTTGAAACATTTACCATATAGAAATCCTCCTCCTCCTTTTGTGCTGACCTCTGTAAAAGCAGGAGACAAAAGGACCAGGAAGGAAAGAGGAAACGTTGCACAATCTGGAAGAGTGTGAAAGAAGGAAAGAGTGGTAAAGGAAATAAAGAAAACAAAAAACCTGAGATTAGGTGGGGGGGGGGGAGAGAAGAGGAAAAGTCAAATCCAGAGGGAAAGGAGAGCGCAGGCCATTGGCCTGAGCGCAGGCCATTGGCCTGAGCGCAGGCCATTGGCCTGAGCGCAGGCCATTGGCCTGAGCGCAGGCCATTGGCCTGAGCGCAGGCCATTGGCCTGAGCGCAGGCCATTGGCCTGAGCGCAGGCCATTGGCCTGAGCGCAGGCCATTGGCCTGAGCGCAGGCCATTGGCCTGAGCGCAGGCCATTGGCCTGAGCGCAGGCCATTGGCCTGAGCGCAGGCCATTGGCCTGAGCGCAGGCCATTGGCCTGAGCGCAGGCCATTGGCCTGAGCGCAGGCCATTGGCCTGAGCGCAGGCCATTGGCCTGAGCGCAGGCCATTGGCCTGAGCGCAGGCCATTGGCCTGAGCGCAGGCCATTGGCCTGAGCGCAGGCCATTGGCCTGAGCGCAGGCCATTGGCCTGAGCGCAGGCCATTGGCCTGAGCGCAGGCCATTGGCCTGAGCGCAGGCCATTGGCCTGAGCGCAGGCCATTGGCCTGAGCGCAGGCCGGGCCTGCTGGTTTTATACCTACTGCTGGGAGTGAAAATGCTCCCTCTGATTGGTTGACAAGGCTGCTGGCATTGACAAACGGCTTCTGGTTGGTTGACAAGGCTGCTGGGTTTGCAAAGCTGCCTCTGGTTGGTTGACAAGGCATTCTTTGATTGACAAGGCATCTGACCCTCCCCTTTACCTCATAGCTCACCAATTAACCCATTAACCAACGCATAGCCAAACCACTTGAAGGATTACTGTTAATCTCTTTTCCTTAGGGTGTGTCCCTATTTTCAAAGGAGAAATGTTGGGGGGTATGGAGTTCTCCGACTCCCAAGCCGTCTGAAGGCAATCTTGTACACTGAAGGGTGTTTTTTTAAAAACATCTAGTGTTTTATTATGTTTTTATACATGATGGATGCCGCCCAGAGCGGCTGGGGCAACCCAGTCAGTTGTGTGGGGTATAAAGAATAAAATTATCATTATGGAATGGGGCGTCCCCGTGTCTCTGTGTGTGCGTGCTTGTGTAATGCACTTGGAGGGAAGAGCTGGCTGGAACTCTAAACAGAAGCAGCAGAACACACTGCAACAATTGGGTGCAGGTCCCATTTGTGACATACCACAGATGAAGTCCCCACTTTGAAACATTTACCATATAGAAATCCTCCTCCTCCTTTTGTGCTGACCTCTGTAAAAGCAGGAGACAAAAGGACCAGGAAGGAAAGAGGAAACGTTGCACAATCTGGAAGAGTGTGAAAGAAGGAAAGAGTGGTAAAGGAAATAAAGAAAACAAAAAACCTGAGATTAGGTGGGGGGGGGGGGAGAGAAGAGGAAAAGTCAAATCCAGAGGGAAAGGAGCGCGCAGGCCATTGGCCTGAGCGCAGGCCATTGGCCTGCTGGTTTTATACCTACTGCTGGGAGTGAAAATGCTCCCTCTGATTGGTTGACAAGGCTGCTGGCATTGACAAACGGCTTCTGGTTGGTTGACAAGGCTGCTGGGTTTGCAAAGCTGCCTCTGGTTGGTTGACAAGGCATTCTTTGATTGACAAGGCATCTGACCCTCCCCTTTACCTCATAGCTCACCAATTAACCCATTAACCAACGCATAGCCAAACCACTTGAAGGATTACTGTTAATCTCTTTTCCTTAGGGTGTCCCTATTTTCAAAGGAGAAATGTTGGGGGGTATGGAGTTCTCCGACTCCCAAGCCGTCTGAAGGCAATCTTGTACACTGAAGGGTGTTTTTTTAAAAACATCTAGTGTTTTATTATGTTTTTATACATGATGGATGCCGCCCAGAGCGGCTGGGGCAACCCAGTCAGTTGTGTGGGGTATAAAGAATAAAATTATCATTATGGAATGGGGCGTCCCCGTGTCTCTGTGTGTGCGTGCTTGTGTAATGCACTTGGAGGGAAGAGCTGGCTGGAACTCTAAACAGAAGCAGCAGAACACACTGCAACAATTGGGTGCAGGTCCCATTTGTGACATACCACAGATGAAGTCCCCACTTTGAAACATTTACCATATAGAAATCCTCCTCCTCCTTTTGTGCTGACCTCTGTAAAAGCAGGAGACAAAAGGACCAGGAAGGAAAGAGGAAACGTTGCACAATCTGGAAGAGTGTGAAAGAAGGAAAGAGTGGTAAAGGAAATAAAGAAAACAAAAAACCTGAGATTAGGTGGGGGGGGGGGAGAGAAGAGGAAAAGTCAAATCCAGAGGGAAAGGAGAGCGCAGGCCATTGGCCTGAGCGCAGGCCATTGGCCTGAGCGCAGGCCATTGGCCTGCTGGTTTTATACCTACTGCTGGGAGTGAAAATGCTCCCTCTGATTGGTTGACAAGGCTGCTGGCATTGACAAACGGCTTCTGGTTGGTTGACAAGGCTGCTGGGTTTGCAAAGCTGCCTCTGGTTGGTTGACAAGGCATTCTTTGATTGACAAGGCATCTGACCCTCCCCTTTACCTCATAGCTCACCAATTAACCCATTAACCAACGCATAGCCAAACCACTTGAAGGATTACTGTTAATCTCTTTTCCTTAGGGTGTCCCTATTTTCAAAGGAGAAATGTTGGGGGGTATGGAGTTCTCCGACTCCCAAGCCGTCTGAAGGCAATCTTGTACACTGAAGGGTGTTTTTTTAAAAACATCTAGTGTTTTATTATGTTTTTATACATGATGGATGCCGCCCAGAGCGGCTGGGGCAACCCAGTCAGTTGTGTGGGGTATAAAGAATAAAATTATCATTATGGAATGGGGCGTCCCCGTGTCTCTGTGTGTGCGTGCTTGTGTAATGCACTTGGAGGGAAGAGCTGGCTGGAACTCTAAACAGAAGCAGCAGAACACACTGCAACAATTGGGTGCAGGTCCCATTTGTGACATACCACAGATGAAGTCCCCACTTTGAAACATTTACCATATAGAAATCCTCCTCCTCCTTTTGTGCTGACCTCTGTAAAAGCAGGAGACAAAAGGACCAGGAAGGAAAGAGGAAACGTTGCACAATCTGGAAGAGTGTGAAAGAAGGAAAGAGTGGTAAAGGAAATAAAGAAAACAAAAAACCTGAGATTAGGTGGGGGGGGGGGAGAGAAGAGGAAAAGTCAAATCCAGAGGGAAAGGAGCGCACAGGCCATTGGCCTGAGCGCAGGCCATTGGCCTGCTGGTTTTATACCTACTGCTGGGAGTGAAAATGCTCCCTCTGATTGGTTGACAAGGCTGCTGGCATTGACAAACGGCTTCTGGTTGGTTGACAAGGCTGCTGGGTTTGCAAAGCTGCCTCTGGTTGGTTGACAAGGCATTCTTTGATTGACAAGGCATCTGACCCTCCCCTTTACCTCATAGCTCACCAATTAACCCATTAACCAACGCATAGCCAAACCACTTGAAGGATTACTGTTAATCTCTTTTCCTTAGGGTGTCCCTATTTTCAAAGGAGAAATGTTGGGGGGTATGGAGTTCTCCGACTCCCAAGCCGTCTGAAGGCAATCTTGTACACTGAAGGGTGTTTTTTTAAAAACATCTAGTGTTTTATTATGTTTTTATACATGATGGATGCCGCCCAGAGCGGCTGGGGCAACCCAGTCAGTTGTGTGGGGTATAAAGAATAAAATTATCATTATGGAATGGGGCGTCCCCGTGTCTCTGTGTGTGCGTGCTTGTGTAATGCACTTGGAGGGAAGAGCTGGCTGGAACTCTAAACAGAAGCAGCAGAACACACTGCAACAATTGGGTGCAGGTCCCATTTGTGACATACCACAGATGAAGTCCCCACTTTGAAACATTTACCATATAGAAATCCTCCTCCTCCTTTTGTGCTGACCTCTGTAAAAGCAGGAGACAAAAGGACCAGGAAGGAAAGAGGAAACGTTGCACAATCTGGAAGAGTGTGAAAGAAGGAAAGAGTGGTAAAGGAAATAAAGAAAACAAAAAACCTGAGATTAGGTGGGGGGGGGGGAGAGAAGAGGAAAAGTCAAATCCAGAGGGAAAGGAGAGCGCAGGCCATTGGCCTGAGCGCAGGCCATTGGCCTGAGCGCAGGCCATTGGCCTGAGCGCAGGCCATTGGCCTGAGCGCAGGCCATTGGCCTGAGCGCAGGCCATTGGCCTGAGCGCAGGCCATTGGCCTGAGCGCAGGCCATTGGCCTGAGCGCAGGCCATTGGCCTGAGCGCAGGCCATTGGCCTGAGCGCAGGCCATTGGCCTGAGCGCAGGCCATTGGCCTGAGCGCAGGCCATTGGCCTGAGCGCAGGCCATTGGCCTGAGCGCAGGCCATTGGCCTGAGCGCAGGCCATTGGCCTGAGCGCAGGCCATTGGCCTGAGCGCAGGCCATTGGCCTGAGCGCAGGCCATTGGCCTGAGCGCAGGCCATTGGCCTGAGCGCAGGCCATTGGCCTGAGCGCAGGCCATTGGCCTGAGCGCAGGCCATTGGCCTGAGCGCAGGCCATTGGCCTGAGCGCAGGCCGGGCCTGCTGGTTTTATACCTACTGCTGGGAGTGAAAATGCTCCCTCTGATTGGTTGACAAGGCTGCTGGCATTGACAAACGGCTTCTGGTTGGTTGACAAGGCTGCTGGGTTTGCAAAGCTGCCTCTGGTTGGTTGACAAGGCATTCTTTGATTGACAAGGCATCTGACCCTCCCCTTTACCTCATAGCTCACCAATTAACCCATTAACCAACGCATAGCCAAACCACTTGAAGGATTACTGTTAATCTCTTTTCCTTAGGGTGTCCCTATTTTCAAAGGAGAAATGTTGGGGGGTATGGAGTTCTCCGACTCCCAAGCCGTCTGAAGGCAATCTTGTACACTGAAGGGTGTTTTTTTAAAAACATCTAGTGTTTTATTATGTTTTTATACATGATGGATGCCGCCCAGAGCGGCTGGGGCAACCCAGTCAGTTGTGTGGGGTATAAAGAATAAAATTATCATTATGGAATGGGGCGTCCCCGTGTCTCTGTGTGTGCGTGCTTGTGTAATGCACTTGGAGGGAAGAGCTGGCTGGAACTCTAAACAGAAGCAGCAGAACACACTGCAACAATTGGGTGCAGGTCCCATTTGTGACATACCACAGATGAAGTCCCCACTTTGAAACATTTACCATATAGAAATCCTCCTCCTCCTTTTGTGCTGACCTCTGTAAAAGCAGGAGACAAAAGGACCAGGAAGGAAAGAGGAAACGTTGCACAATCTGGAAGAGTGTGAAAGAAGGAAAGAGTGGTAAAGGAAATAAAGAAAACAAAAAACCTGAGATTAGGTGGGGGGGGGGGGAGAGAAGAGGAAAAGTCAAATCCAGAGGGAAAGGAGCGCACAGGCCATTGGCCTGAGCGCAGGCCATTGGCCTGCTGGTTTTATACCTACTGCTGGGAGTGAAAATGCTCCCTCTGATTGGTTGACAAGGCTGCTGGCATTGACAAACGGCTTCTGGTTGGTTGACAAGGCTGCTGGGTTTGCAAAGCTGCCTCTGGTTGGTTGACAAGGCATTCTTTGATTGACAAGGCATCTGACCCTCCCCTTTACCTCATAGCTCACCAATTAACCCATTAACCAACGCATAGCCAAACCACTTGAAGGATTACTGTTAATCTCTTTTCCTTAGGGTGTCCCTATTTTCAAAGGAGAAATGTTGGGGGGTATGGAGTTCTCCGACTCCCAAGCCGTCTGAAGGCAATCTTGTACACTGAAGGGTGTTTTTTTAAAAACATCTAGTGTTTTATTATGTTTTTATACATGATGGATGCCGCCCAGAGCGGCTGGGGCAACCCAGTCAGTTGTGTGGGGTATAAAGAATAAAATTATCATTATGGAATGGGGCGTCCCCGTGTCTCTGTGTGTGCGTGCTTGTGTAATGCACTTGGAGGGAAGAGCTGGCTGGAACTCTAAACAGAAGCAGCAGAACACACTGCAACAATTGGGTGCAGGTCCCATTTGTGACATACCACAGATGAAGTCCCCACTTTGAAACATTTACCATATAGAAATCCTCCTCCTCCTTTTGTGCTGACCTCTGTAAAAGCAGGAGACAAAAGGACCAGGAAGGAAAGAGGAAACGTTGCACAATCTGGAAGAGTGTGAAAGAAGGAAAGAGTGGTAAAGGAAATAAAGAAAACAAAAAACCTGAGATTAGGTGGGGGGGGGGGAGAGAAGAGGAAAAGTCAAATCCAGAGGGAAAGGAGAGCGCAGGCCATTGGCCTGAGCGCAGGCCATTGGCCTGAGCGCAGGCCATTGGCCTGAGCGCAGGCCATTGGCCTGAGCGCAGGCCATTGGCCTGAGCGCAGGCCATTGGCCTGAGCGCAGGCCATTGGCCTGAGCGCAGGCCATTGGCCTGAGCGCAGGCCATTGGCCTGAGCGCAGGCCATTGGCCTGAGCGCAGGCCATTGGCCTGAGCGCAGGCCATTGGCCTGAGCGCAGGCCATTGGCCTGAGCGCAGGCCATTGGCCTGAGCGCAGGCCATTGGCCTGAGCGCAGGCCATTGGCCTGAGCGCAGGCCATTGGCCTGAGCGCAGGCCATTGGCCTGAGCGCAGGCCGGGCCTGCTGGTTTTATACCTACTGCTGGGAGTGAAAATGCTCCCTCTGATTGGTTGACAAGGCTGCTGGCATTGACAAACGGCTTCTGGTTGGTTGACAAGGCTGCTGGGTTTGCAAAGCTGCCTCTGGTTGGTTGACAAGGCATTCTTTGATTGACAAGGCATCTGACCCTCCCCTTTACCTCATAGCTCACCAATTAACCCATTAACCAACGCATAGCCAAACCACTTGAAGGATTACTGTTAATCTCTTTTCCTTAGGGTGTCCCTATTTTCAAAGGAGAAATGTTGGGGGGTATGGAGTTCTCCGACTCCCAAGCCGTCTGAAGGCAATCTTGTACACTGAAGGGTGTTTTTTTAAAAACATCTAGTGTTTTATTATGTTTTTATACATGATGGATGCCGCCCAGAGCGGCTGGGGCAACCCAGTCAGTTGTGTGGGGTATAAAGAATAAAATTATCATTATGGAATGGGGCGTCCCCGTGTCTCTGTGTGTGCGTGCTTGTGTAATGCACTTGGAGGGAAGAGCTGGCTGGAACTCTAAACAGAAGCAGCAGAACACACTGCAACAATTGGGTGCAGGTCCCATTTGTGACATACCACAGATGAAGTCCCCACTTTGAAACATTTACCATATAGAAATCCTCCTCCTCCTTTTGTGCTGACCTCTGTAAAAGCAGGAGACAAAAGGACCAGGAAGGAAAGAGGAAACGTTGCACAATCTGGAAGAGTGTGAAAGAAGGAAAGAGTGGTAAAGGAAATAAAGAAAACAAAAAACCTGAGATTAGGTGGGGGGGGGGGGGAGAGAAGAGGAAAAGTCAAATCCAGAGGGAAAGGAGAGCGCAGGCCATTGGCCTGAGCGCAGGCCATTGGCCTGAGCGCAGGCCATTGGCCTGCTGGTTTTATACCTACTGCTGGGAGTGAAAATGCTCCCTCTGATTGGTTGACAAGGCTGCTGGCATTGACAAACGGCTTCTGGTTGGTTGACAAGGCTGCTGGGTTTGCAAAGCTGCCTCTGGTTGGTTGACAAGGCATTCTTTGATTGACAAGGCATCTGACCCTCCCCTTTACCTCATAGCTCACCAATTAACCCATTAACCAACGCATAGCCAAACCACTTGAAGGATTACTGTTAATCTCTTTTCCTTAGGGTGTCCCTATTTTCAAAGGAGAAATGTTGGGGGGTATGGAGTTCTCCGACTCCCAAGCCGTCTGAAGGCAATCTTGTACACTGAAGGGTGTTTTTTTAAAAACATCTAGTGTTTTATTATGTTTTTATACATGATGGATGCCGCCCAGAGCGGCTGGGGCAACCCAGTCAGTTGTGTGGGGTATAAAGAATAAAATTATCATTATGGAATGGGGCGTCCCCGTGTCTCTGTGTGTGCGTGCTTGTGTAATGCACTTGGAGGGAAGAGCTGGCTGGAACTCTAAACAGAAGCAGCAGAACACACTGCAACAATTGGGTGCAGGTCCCATTTGTGACATACCACAGATGAAGTCCCCACTTTGAAACATTTACCATATAGAAATCCTCCTCCTCCTTTTGTGCTGACCTCTGTAAAAGCAGGAGACAAAAGGACCAGGAAGGAAAGAGGAAACGTTGCACAATCTGGAAGAGTGTGAAAGAAGGAAAGAGTGGTAAAGGAAATAAAGAAAACAAAAAACCTGAGATTAGGTGGGGGGGGGGAGAGAAGAGGAAAAGTCAAATCCAGAGGGAAAGGAGCGCGCAGGCCCTTGGCCTGAGCGCAGGCCCTTGGCCTGAGCGCAGGCCCTTGGCCTGCTGGTTTTATACCTACTGCTGGGAGTGAAAATGCTCCCTCTGATTGGTTGACAAGGCTGCTGGCATTGACAAACGGCTTCTGGTTGGTTGACAAGGCTGCTGGGTTTGCAAAGCTGCCTCTGGTTGGTTGACAAGGCATTCTTTGATTGACAAGGCATCTGACCCTCCCCTTTACCTCATAGCTCACCAATTAACCCATTAACCAACGCATAGCCAAACCACTTGAAGGATTACTGTTAATCTCTTTTCCTTAGGGTGTCCCTATTTTCAAAGGAGAAATGTTGGGGGGTATGGAGTTCTCCGACTCCCAAGCCGTCTGAAGGCAATCTTGTACACTGAAGGGTGTTTTTTTAAAAACATCTAGTGTTTTATTATGTTTTTATACATGATGGATGCCGCCCAGAGCGGCTGGGGCAACCCAGTCAGTTGTGTGGGGTATAAAGAATAAAATTATCATTATGGAATGGGGCGTCCCCGTGTCTCTGTGTGTGCGTGCTTGTGTAATGCACTTGGAGGGAAGAGCTGGCTGGAACTCTAAACAGAAGCAGCAGAACACACTGCAACAATTGGGTGCAGGTCCCATTTGTGACATACCACAGATGAAGTCCCCACTTTGAAACATTTACCATATAGAAATCCTCCTCCTCCTTTTGTGCTGACCTCTGTAAAAGCAGGAGACAAAAGGACCAGGAAGGAAAGAGGAAACGTTGCACAATCTGGAAGAGTGTGAAAGAAGGAAAGAGTGGTAAAGGAAATAAAGAAAACAAAAAACCTGAGATTAGGTGGGGGGGGGGGGGAGAGAAGAGGAAAAGTCAAATCCAGAGGGAAAGGAGCGCGCAGGCCATTGGCCTGAGCGCAGGCCATTGGCCTGAGCGCAGGCCATTGGCCTGAGCGCAGGCCATTGGCCTGAGCGCAGGCCATTGGCCTGAGCGCAGGCCATTGGCCTGAGCGCAGGCCATTGGCCTGAGCGCAGGCCATTGGCCTGAGCGCAGGCCATTGGCCTGAGCGCAGGCCATTGGCCTGAGCGCAGGCCATTGGCCTGAGCGCAGGCCATTGGCCTGAGCGCAGGCCATTGGCCTGAGCGCAGGCCATTGGCCTGAGCGCAGGCCATTGGCCTGAGCGCAGGCCATTGGCCTGAGCGCAGGCCATTGGCCTGAGCGCAGGCCATTGGCCTGAGCGCAGGCCATTGGCCTGAGCGCAGGCCATTGGCCTGAGCGCAGGCCGGGCCTGCTGGTTTTATACCTACTGCTGGGAGTGAAAATGCTCCCTCTGATTGGTTGACAAGGCTGCTGGCATTGACAAACGGCTTCTGGTTGGTTGACAAGGCTGCTGGGTTTGCAAAGCTGCCTCTGGTTGGTTGACAAGGCATTCTTTGATTGACAAGGCATCTGACCCTCCCCTTTACCTCATAGCTCACCAATTAACCCATTAACCAACGCATAGCCAAACCACTTGAAGGATTACTGTTAATCTCTTTTCCTTAGGGTGTCCCTATTTTCAAAGGAGAAATGTTGGGGGGTATGGAGTTCTCCGACTCCCAAGCCGTCTGAAGGCAATCTTGTACACTGAAGGGTGTTTTTTTAAAAACATCTAGTGTTTTATTATGTTTTTATACATGATGGATGCCGCCCAGAGCGGCTGGGGCAACCCAGTCAGTTGTGTGGGGTATAAAGAATAAAATTATCATTATGGAATGGGGCGTCCCCGTGTCTCTGTGTGTGCGTGCTTGTGTAATGCACTTGGAGGGAAGAGCTGGCTGGAACTCTAAACAGAAGCAGCAGAACACACTGCAACAATTGGGTGCAGGTCCCATTTGTGACATACCACAGATGAAGTCCCCACTTTGAAACATTTACCATATAGAAATCCTCCTCCTCCTTTTGTGCTGACCTCTGTAAAAGCAGGAGACAAAAGGACCAGGAAGGAAAGAGGAAACGTTGCACAATCTGGAAGAGTGTGAAAGAAGGAAAGAGTGGTAAAGGAAATAAAGAAAACAAAAAACCTGAGATTAGGTGGGGGGGGGGGAGAGAAGAGGAAAAGTCAAATCCAGAGGGAAAGGAGAGCGCAGGCCATTGGCCTGAGCGCAGGCCATTGGCCTGAGCGCAGGCCATTGGCCTGAGCGCAGGCCATTGGCCTGAGCGCAGGCCATTGGCCTGAGCGCAGGCCATTGGCCTGAGCGCAGGCCATTGGCCTGAGCGCAGGCCATTGGCCTGAGCGCAGGCCATTGGCCTGAGCACAGGCCGGGCCTGCTGGTTTTATACCTACTGCTGGGAGTGAAAATGCTCCCTCTGATTGGTTGACAAGGCTGCTGGCATTGACAAACGGCTTCTGGTTGGTTGACAAGGCTGCTGGGTTTGCAAAGCTGCCTCTGGTTGGTTGACAAGGCATTCTTTGATTGACAAGGCATCTGACCCTCCCCTTTACCTCATAGCTCACCAATTAACCCATTAACCAACGCATAGCCAAACCACTTGAAGGATTACTGTTAATCTCTTTTCCTTAGGGTGTCCCTATTTTCAAAGGAGAAATGTTGGGGGGTATGGAGTTCTCCGACTCCCAAGCCGTCTGAAGGCAATCTTGTACACTGAAGGGTGTTTTTTTAAAAACATCTAGTGTTTTATTATGTTTTTATACATGATGGATGCCGCCCAGAGCGGCTGGGGCAACCCAGTCAGTTGTGTGGGGTATAAAGAATAAAATTATCATTATGGAATGGGGCGTCCCCGTGTCTCTGTGTGTGCGTGCTTGTGTAATGCACTTGGAGGGAAGAGCTGGCTGGAACTCTAAACAGAAGCAGCAGAACACACTGCAACAATTGGGTGCAGGTCCCATTTGTGACATACCACAGATGAAGTCCCCACTTTGAAACATTTACCATATAGAAATCCTCCTCCTCCTTTTGTGCTGACCTCTGTAAAAGCAGGAGACAAAAGGACCAGGAAGGAAAGAGGAAACGTTGCACAATCTGGAAGAGTGTGAAAGAAGGAAAGAGTGGTAAAGGAAATAAAGAAAACAAAAAACCTGAGATTAGGTGGGGGGGGGGGAGAGAAGAGGAAAAGTCAAATCCAGAGGGAAAGGAGAGCGCAGGCCATTGGCCTGAGCGCAGGCCATTGGCCTGAGCGCAGGCCATTGGCCTGAGCGCAGGCCATTGGCCTGAGCGCAGGCCATTGGCCTGAGCGCAGGCCATTGGCCTGAGCGCAGGCCATTGGCCTGAGCGCAGGCCATTGGCCTGAGCGCAGGCCATTGGCCTGAGCACAGGCCGGGCCTGCTGGTTTTATACCTACTGCTGGGAGTGAAAATGCTCCCTCTGATTGGTTGACAAGGCTGCTGGCATTGACAAACGGCTTCTGGTTGGTTGACAAGGCTGCTGGGTTTGCAAAGCTGCCTCTGGTTGGTTGACAAGGCATTCTTTGATTGACAAGGCATCTGACCCTCCCCTTTACCTCATAGCTCACCAATTAACCCATTAACCAACGCATAGCCAAACCACTTGAAGGATTACTGTTAATCTCTTTTCCTTAGGGTGTCCCTATTTTCAAAGGAGAAATGTTGGGGGGTATGGAGTTCTCCGACTCCCAAGCCGTCTGAAGGCAATCTTGTACACTGAAGGGTGTTTTTTTAAAAACATCTAGTGTTTTATTATGTTTTTATACATGATGGATGCCGCCCAGAGCGGCTGGGGCAACCCAGTCAGTTGTGTGGGGTATAAAGAATAAAATTATCATTATGGAATGGGGCGTCCCCGTGTCTCTGTGTGTGCGTGCTTGTGTAATGCACTTGGAGGGAAGAGCTGGCTGGAACTCTAAACAGAAGCAGCAGAACACACTGCAACAATTGGGTGCAGGTCCCATTTGTGACATACCACAGATGAAGTCCCCACTTTGAAACATTTACCATATAGAAATCCTCCTCCTCCTTTTGTGCTGACCTCTGTAAAAGCAGGAGACAAAAGGACCAGGAAGGAAAGAGGAAACGTTGCACAATCTGGAAGAGTGTGAAAGAAGGAAAGAGTGGTAAAGGAAATAAAGAAAACAAAAAACCTGAGATTAGGTGGGGGGGGGGGAGAGAAGAGGAAAAGTCAAATCCAGAGGGAAAGGAGAGCGCAGGCCATTGGCCTGAGCGCAGGCCATTGGCCTGAGCGCAGGCCATTGGCCTGCTGGTTTTATACCTACTGCTGGGAGTGAAAATGCTCCCTCTGATTGGTTGACAAGGCTGCTGGCATTGACAAACGGCTTCTGGTTGGTTGACAAGGCTGCTGGGTTTGCAAAGCTGCCTCTGGTTGGTTGACAAGGCATTCTTTGATTGACAAGGCATCTGACCCTCCCCTTTACCTCATAGCTCACCAATTAACCCATTAACCAACGCATAGCCAAACCACTTGAAGGATTACTGTTAATCTCTTTTCCTTAGGGTGTCCCTATTTTCAAAGGAGAAATGTTGGGGGGTATGGAGTTCTCCGACTCCCAAGCCGTCTGAAGGCAATCTTGTACACTGAAGGGTGTTTTTTTAAAAACATCTAGTGTTTTATTATGTTTTTATACATGATGGATGCCGCCCAGAGCGGCTGGGGCAACCCAGTCAGTTGTGTGGGGTATAAAGAATAAAATTATCATTATGGAATGGGGCGTCCCCGTGTCTCTGTGTGTGCGTGCTTGTGTAATGCACTTGGAGGGAAGAGCTGGCTGGAACTCTAAACAGAAGCAGCAGAACACACTGCAACAATTGGGTGCAGGTCCCATTTGTGACATACCACAGATGAAGTCCCCACTTTGAAACATTTACCATATAGAAATCCTCCTCCTCCTTTTGTGCTGACCTCTGTAAAAGCAGGAGACAAAAGGACCAGGAAGGAAAGAGGAAACGTTGCACAATCTGGAAGAGTGTGAAAGAAGGAAAGAGTGGTAAAGGAAATAAAGAAAACAAAAAACCTGAGATTAGGTGGGGGGGGGGGGAGAGAAGAGGAAAAGTCAAATCCAGAGGGAAAGGAGAGCGCAGGCCATTGGCCATTGGCCTGAGCGCAGGCCGGGCCTGCTGGTTTTATACCTACTGCTGGGAGTGAAAATGCTCCCTCTGATTGGTTGACAAGGCTGCTGGCATTGACAAACGGCTTCTGGTTGGTTGACAAGGCTGCTGGGTTTGCAAAGCTGCCTCTGGTTGGTTGACAAGGCATTCTTTGATTGACAAGGCATCTGACCCTCCCCTTTACCTCATAGCTCACCAATTAACCCATTAACCAACGCATAGCCAAACCACTTGAAGGATTACTGTTAATCTCTTTTCCTTAGGGTGTCCCTATTTTCAAAGGAGAAATGTTGGGGGGTATGGAGTTCTCCGACTCCCAAGCCGTCTGAAGGCAATCTTGTACACTGAAGGGTGTTTTTTTAAAAACATCTAGTGTTTTATTATGTTTTTATACATGATGGATGCCGCCCAGAGCGGCTGGGGCAACCCAGTCAGTTGTGTGGGGTATAAAGAATAAAATTATCATTATGGAATGGGGCGTCCCCGTGTCTCTGTGTGTGCGTGCTTGTGTAATGCACTTGGAGGGAAGAGCTGGCTGGAACTCTAAACAGAAGCAGCAGAACACACTGCAACAATTGGGTGCAGGTCCCATTTGTGACATACCACAGATGAAGTCCCCACTTTGAAACATTTACCATATAGAAATCCTCCTCCTCCTTTTGTGCTGACCTCTGTAAAAGCAGGAGACAAAAGGACCAGGAAGGAAAGAGGAAACGTTGCACAATCTGGAAGAGTGTGAAAGAAGGAAAGAGTGGTAAAGGAAATAAAGAAAACAAAAAACCTGAGATTAGGTGGGGGGGGGGAGAGAAGAGGAAAAGTCAAATCCAGAGGGAAAGGAGCGCGCAGGCCATTGGCCTGAGCGCAGGCCATTGGCCTGAGCGCAGGCCATTGGCCTGAGCGCAGGCCATTGGCCTGAGCGCAGGCCATTGGCCTGAGCGCAGGCCATTGGCCTGAGCGCAGGCCATTGGCCTGAGCGCAGGCCATTGGCCTGAGCGCAGGCCATTGGCCTGAGCGCAGGCCATTGGCCTGAGCGCAGGCCATTGGCCTGAGCGCAGGCCATTGGCCTGAGCGCAGGCCATTGGCCTGAGCGCAGGCCATTGGCCTGAGCGCAGGCCATTGGCCTGAGCGCAGGCCATTGGCCTGAGCGCAGGCCATTGGCCTGAGCGCAGGCCATTGGCCTGAGCGCAGGCCGGGCCTGCTGGTTTTATACCTACTGCTGGGAGTGAAAATGCTCCCTCTGATTGGTTGACAAGGCTGCTGGCATTGACAAACGGCTTCTGGTTGGTTGACAAGGCTGCTGGGTTTGCAAAGCTGCCTCTGGTTGGTTGACAAGGCATTCTTTGATTGACAAGGCATCTGACCCTCCCCTTTACCTCATAGCTCACCAATTAACCCATTAACCAACGCATAGCCAAACCACTTGAAGGATTACTGTTAATCTCTTTTCCTTAGGGTGTCCCTATTTTCAAAGGAGAAATGTTGGGGGGTATGGAGTTCTCCGACTCCCAAGCCGTCTGAAGGCAATCTTGTACACTGAAGGGTGTTTTTTTAAAAACATCTAGTGTTTTATTATGTTTTTATACATGATGGATGCCGCCCAGAGCGGCTGGGGCAACCCAGTCAGTTGTGTGGGGTATAAAGAATAAAATTATCATTATGGAATGGGGCGTCCCCGTGTCTCTGTGTGTGCGTGCTTGTGTAATGCACTTGGAGGGAAGAGCTGGCTGGAACTCTAAACAGAAGCAGCAGAACACACTGCAACAATTGGGTGCAGGTCCCATTTGTGACATACCACAGATGAAGTCCCCACTTTGAAACATTTACCATATAGAAATCCTCCTCCTCCTTTTGTGCTGACCTCTGTAAAAGCAGGAGACAAAAGGACCAGGAAGGAAAGAGGAAACGTTGCACAATCTGGAAGAGTGTGAAAGAAGGAAAGAGTGGTAAAGGAAATAAAGAAAACAAAAAACCTGAGATTAGGTGGGGGGGGGGGAGAGAAGAGGAAAAGTCAAATCCAGAGGGAAAGGAGAGCGCAGGCCATTGGCCTGAGCGCAGGCCATTGGCCTGAGCGCAGGCCATTGGCCTGAGCGCAGGCCATTGGCCTGAGCGCAGGCCATTGGCCTGAGCGCAGGCCATTGGCCTGAGCGCAGGCCATTGGCCTGAGCGCAGGCCATTGGCCTGAGCGCAGGCCATTGGCCTGAGCGCAGGCCATTGGCCTGAGCGCAGGCCATTGGCCTGAGCGCAGGCCATTGGCCTGAGCGCAGGCCATTGGCCTGAGCGCAGGCCATTGGCCTGAGCGCAGGCCATTGGCCTGAGCGCAGGCCATTGGCCTGAGCGCAGGCCATTGGCCTGAGCGCAGGCCATTGGCCTGAGCGCAGGCCATTGGCCTGAGCGCAGGCCATTGGCCTGAGCGCAGGCCATTGGCCTGAGCGCAGGCCATTGGCCTGAGCGCAGGCCGGGCCTGCTGGTTTTATACCTACTGCTGGGAGTGAAAATGCTCCCTCTGATTGGTTGACAAGGCTGCTGGCATTGACAAACGGCTTCTGGTTGGTTGACAAGGCTGCTGGGTTTGCAAAGCTGCCTCTGGTTGGTTGACAAGGCATTCTTTGATTGACAAGGCATCTGACCCTCCCCTTTACCTCATAGCTCACCAATTAACCCATTAACCAACGCATAGCCAAACCACTTGAAGGATTACTGTTAATCTCTTTTCCTTAGGGTGTCCCTATTTTCAAAGGAGAAATGTTGGGGGGTATGGAGTTCTCCGACTCCCAAGCCGTCTGAAGGCAATCTTGTACACTGAAGGGTGTTTTTTTAAAAACATCTAGTGTTTTATTATGTTTTTATACATGATGGATGCCGCCCAGAGCGGCTGGGGCAACCCAGTCAGTTGTGTGGGGTATAAAGAATAAAATTATCATTATGGAATGGGGCGTCCCCGTGTCTCTGTGTGTGCGTGCTTGTGTAATGCACTTGGAGGGAAGAGCTGGCTGGAACTCTAAACAGAAGCAGCAGAACACACTGCAACAATTGGGTGCAGGTCCCATTTGTGACATACCACAGATGAAGTCCCCACTTTGAAACATTTACCATATAGAAATCCTCCTCCTCCTTTTGTGCTGACCTCTGTAAAAGCAGGAGACAAAAGGACCAGGAAGGAAAGAGGAAACGTTGCACAATCTGGAAGAGTGTGAAAGAAGGAAAGAGTGGTAAAGGAAATAAAGAAAACAAAAAACCTGAGATTAGGTGGGGGGGGGAGAGAAGAGGAAAAGTCAAATCCAGAGGGAAAGGAGAGCGCAGGCCATTGGCCTGAGCGCAGGCCATTGGCCTGAGCGCAGGCCATTGGCCTGAGCGCAGGCCATTGGCCTGAGCGCAGGCCATTGGCCTGAGCGCAGGCCATTGGCCTGAGCGCAGGCCATTGGCCTGAGCGCAGGCCATTGGCCTGAGCGCAGGCCATTGGCCTGAGCGCAGGCCATTGGCCTGAGCGCAGGCCATTGGCCTGAGCGCAGGCCATTGGCCTGAGCGCAGGCCATTGGCCTGAGCGCAGGCCATTGGCCTGAGCGCAGGCCATTGGCCTGAGCGCAGGCCATTGGCCTGAGCGCAGGCCATTGGCCTGAGCGCAGGCCATTGGCCTGAGCGCAGGCCATTGGCCTGAGCGCAGGCCATTGGCCTGAGCGCAGGCCATTGGCCTGAGCGCAGGCCATTGGCCTGAGCGCAGGCCATTGGCCTGAGCGCAGGCCATTGGCCTGAGCGCAGGCCATTGGCCTGAGCGCAGGCCATTGGCCTGAGCGCAGGCCGGGCCTGCTGGTTTTATACCTACTGCTGGGAGTGAAAATGCTCCCTCTGATTGGTTGACAAGGCTGCTGGCATTGACAAACGGCTTCTGGTTGGTTGACAAGGCTGCTGGGTTTGCAAAGCTGCCTCTGGTTGGTTGACAAGGCATTCTTTGATTGACAAGGCATCTGACCCTCCCCTTTACCTCATAGCTCACCAATTAACCCATTAACCAACGCATAGCCAAACCACTAACGCATAGCCAAACCACTTGAAGGATTACTGTTAATCTCTTTTCCTTAGGGTGTCCCTATTTTCAAAGGAGAAATGTTGGGGGGTATGGAGTTCTCCGACTCCCAAGCCGTCTGAAGGCAATCTTGTACACTGAAGGGTGTTTTTTTAAAAACATCTAGTGTTTTATTATGTTTTTATACATGATGGATGCCGGCCCAGAGCGGCTGGGCAACCCAGTCAGTTGTGTGGGGTTAAAGAATAAAATTATCATTATGGAATGGGGCGTCCCGTGGTCTCTGTGTGTGCGTGCTTGTGTAATGCACTTGGAGGAAGAGCTGGCTGGAACTCTAAACAGAAGCAGCAGAACACACTGCAACAATTGGGTGCAGGTCCCATTTGTGACATACCACAGATGAAGTCCCCACTTTGAAACATTTACCATATAGAAATCCTCCTCCTCCTTTTGTGCTGACCTCTGTAAAAGCAGGAGACAAAAGGACCAGGAAGGAAAGAGAAACGTTGCACAATCTGGAAGAGTGTGAAAGAAGGAAAGAGTGGTAAAGGAAATAAAGAAAACAAAAAACCTGAGATTAGGTGGGGGGGGGGGAGAGAAGAGGAAAAGTCAAATCCAGAGGGAAAGGAGAGCGCAGGCATTGGCCTGAGCGCAGGCCATTGCCTGAGCGCAGGCCATTGGCCTGAGCGCAGGCCATTGGCCCTGAGCGCAGGCCATTGGCCTGAGCGCAGGCCATTGGCCTGAGCGCAGGCCATTGGCCTGAGCGCAGGCCATTGGCCTGAGCGCAGGCATTGGCCTGAGCGCAGGCCATTGGCCTGAGCGCAGGCCATTGGCCTGAGCGCAGGCCATTGGCCTGAGCGCAGGCCATTGGCCTGAGCGCAGGGCCATTGGCCTGAGCGCAGGCCATTGGCCTGAGCGCAGGCCATTGGCCTGAGCGCAGGCCATTGGCCTGAAGCGCAGGCATTGGCCTGAGCGCAGGCCATTGGCCTGAGCGCAGGCCATTGGCCTGAGCGCAGGCCATTGGCCTGAGCGCAGGCCATTGGCCTGAGCGCAGGCCATGGCCTGAGCGCAGGCCATTGGCCTGAGCGCAGGCCATTGGCCTGAGCGCAGGCCATTGGCCTGAGCGCAGGCCATTGCCTGAGCGCCAGGCCATTGCCTGAGCGCAGGCCGGGCCTGCTGGTTTTATACCTACTGCTGGGAGTGAAAATGCTCCCTCTGATTGGTTGACAAGGCTGCTGGCATTGGACAAACGGCTTCTGGTTGGTTGACAAGGCTGCTGGGTTTGCAAAGCCTGCCTCTGGTTGGTTGACAAGGCATTCTTTGATTGACAAGGCATCTGACCCTCCCCTTTACCTCATAGCTCACCAATTAACCCATTAACCAACGCATAGCCAAACCACTTGAAGGATTACTGTTAATCTCTTTTCCTTAGGGTGTCCTATTTTCAAAGGAGAAATGTTTGGGGGGTATGGAGTTCTCCGACTCCCAAGCCGTCTGAAGGCAATCTTGTACACTGAAGGGTGTTTTTTTAAAAACATCT
>NW_027554769.1:0-33947 GCF_964188315.1 Podarcis muralis
TGTCACAAATGGGACCTGCACCCAATTGTTGCAGTGTGTTCTGCTGCTTCTGTTTAGAGTTCCAGCCAGCTCTTCCCTCCAAGTGCATTACACAAGCACGCACACACAGAGACACGGGGACGCCCCATTCCATAATGATAATTTTATTCTTTATACCCCACACAACTGACTGGGTTGCCCCAGCCGCTCTGGGCGGCATCCATCATGTATAAAAACATAATAAAACACTAGATGTTTTTAAAAAAACACCCTTCAGTGTACAAGATTGCCTTCAGACGGCTTGGGAGTCGGAGAACTCCATACCCCCCAACATTTCTCCTTTGAAAATAGGGACACCCTAAGGAAAAGAGATTAACAGTAATCCTTCAAGTGGTTTGGCTATGCGTTGGTTAATGGGTTAATTGGTGAGCTATGAGGTAAAGGGGAGGGTCAGATGCCTTGTCAATCAAAGAATGCCTTGTCAACCAACCAGAGGCAGCTTTGCAAACCCAGCAGCCTTGTCAACCAACCAGAAGCCGTTTGTCAATGCCAGCAGCCTTGTCAACCAATCAGAGGGAGCATTTTCACTCCCAGCAGTAGGTATAAAACCAGCAGGCCCGGCCTGCGCTCAGGCCAATGGCCTGCGCTCAGGCCAATGGCCTGCGCTCAGGCCAATGGCCTGCGCTCAGGCCAATGGCCTGCGCTCAGGCCAATGGCCTGCGCTCAGGCCAATGGCCTGCGCTCAGGCCAATGGCCTGCGCTCAGGCCAATGGCCTGCGCTCAGGCCAATGGCCTGCGCTCAGGCCAATGGCCTGCGCTCAGGCCAATGGCCTGCGCTCAGGCCAATGGCCTGCGCTCAGGCCAATGGCCTGCGCTCAGGCCAATGGCCTGCGCTCAGGCCAATGGCCTGCGCTCAGGCCAATGGCCTGCGCTCAGGCCAATGGCCTGCGCTCAGGCCAATGGCCTGCGCTCAGGCCAATGGCCTGCGCTCAGGCCAATGGCCTGCGCTCTCCTTTCCCTCTGGATTTGACTTTTCCTCTTCTCTCCCCCCCCCCCACCTAATCTCAGGTTTTTTGTTTTCTTTATTTCCTTTACCACTCTTTCCTTCTTTCACACTCTTCCAGATTGTGCAACGTTTCCTCTTTCCTTCCTGGTCCTTTTGTCTCCTGCTTTTACAGAGGTCAGCACAAAAGGAGGAGGAGGATTTCTATATGGTAAATGTTTCAAAGTGGGGACTTCATCTGTGGTATGTCACAAATGGGACTGCACCCAATTGTTGCAGTGTGTTCTGCTGCTTCTGTTTAGAGTTCCAGCCAGCTCTTCCCTCCAAGTGCATTACACAAGCACGCACACACAGAGACACGGGGACGCCCCATTCCATAATGATAATTTTATTCTTTATACCCCACACAACTGACTGGGTTGCCCCAGCCGCTCTGGGCGGCATCCATCATGTATAAAAACATAATAAAACACTAGATGTTTTTAAAAAAACACCCTTCAGTGTACAAGATTGCCTTCAGACGGCTTGGGAGTCGGAGAACTCCATACCCCCCAACATTTCTCCTTTGAAAATAGGGACACCCTAAGGAAAAGAGATTAACAGTAATCCTTCAAGTGGTTTGGCTATGCGTTGGTTAATGGGTTAATTGGTGAGCTATGAGGTAAAGGGGAGGGTCAGATGCCTTGTCAATCAAAGAATGCCTTGTCAACCAACCAGAGGCAGCTTTGCAAACCCAGCAGCCTTGTCAACCAACCAGAAGCCGTTTGTCAATGCCAGCAGCCTTGTCAACCAATCAGAGGGAGCATTTTCACTCCCAGCAGTAGGTATAAAACCAGCAGGCCAATGGCCTGCGCTCAGGCCAATGGCCTGCGCGCTCCTTTCCCTCTGGATTTGACTTTTCCTCTTCTCTCCCCCCCCCACCTAATCTCAGGTTTTTTGTTTTCTTTATTTCCTTTACCACTCTTTCCTTCTTTCACACTCTTCCAGATTGTGCAACGTTTCCTCTTTCCTTCCTGGTCCTTTTGTCTCCTGCTTTTACAGAGGTCAGCACAAAAGGAGGAGGAGGATTTCTATATGGTAAATGTTTCAAAGTGGGGACTTCATCTGTGGTATGTCACAAATGGGACCTGCACCCAATTGTTGCAGTGTGTTCTGCTGCTTCTGTTTAGAGTTCCAGCCAGCTCTTCCCTCCAAGTGCATTACACAAGCACGCACACACAGAGACACGGGGACGCCCCATTCCATAATGATAATTTTATTCTTTATACCCCACACAACTGACTGGGTTGCCCCAGCCGCTCTGGGCGGCATCCATCATGTATAAAAACATAATAAAACACTAGATGTTTTTAAAAAAACACCCTTCAGTGTACAAGATTGCCTTCAGACGGCTTGGGAGTCGGAGAACTCCATACCCCCCAACATTTCTCCTTTGAAAATAGGGACACCCTAAGGAAAAGAGATTAACAGTAATCCTTCAAGTGGTTTGGCTATGCGTTGGTTAATGGGTTAATTGGTGAGCTATGAGGTAAAGGGGAGGGTCAGATGCCTTGTCAATCAAAGAATGCCTTGTCAACCAACCAGAGGCAGCTTTGCAAACCCAGCAGCCTTGTCAACCAACCAGAAGCCGTTTGTCAATGCCAGCAGCCTTGTCAACCAATCAGAGGGAGCATTTTCACTCCCAGCAGTAGGTATAAAACCAGCAGGCCCGGCCTGCGCTCAGGCCAATGGCCTGCGCTCAGGCCAATGGCCTGCGCTCAGGCCAATGGCCTGCGCTCAGGCCAATGGCCTGCGCTCAGGCCAATGGCCTGCGCTCAGGCCAATGGCCTGCGCTCAGGCCAATGGCCTGCGCTCAGGCCAATGGCCTGCGCTCAGGCCAATGGCCTGCGCTCAGGCCAATGGCCTGCGCTCAGGCCAATGGCCTGCGCTCAGGCCAATGGCCTGCGCTCAGGCCAATGGCCTGCGCTCAGGCCAATGGCCTGCGCTCAGGCCAATGGCCTGCGCTCAGGCCAATGGCCTGCGCTCTCCTTTCCCTCTGGATTTGACTTTTCCTCTTCTCTCCCCCCCCCCCACCTAATCTCAGGTTTTTTGTTTTCTTTATTTCCTTTACCACTCTTTCCTTCTTTCACACTCTTCCAGATTGTGCAACGTTTCCTCTTTCCTTCCTGGTCCTTTTGTCTCCTGCTTTTACAGAGGTCAGCACAAAAGGAGAGGAGGATTTCTATATGGTAAATGTTTCAAAGTGGGGACTTCATCTGTGGTATGTCACAAATGGGACCTGCACCCAATTGTTGCAGTGTGTTCTGCTGCTTCTGTTTAGAGTTCCAGCCAGCTCTTCCCTCCAAGTGCATTACACAAGCACGCACACACAGAGACACGGGGACGCCCCATTCCATAATGATAATTTTATTCTTTATACCCCACACAACTGACTGGGTTGCCCCAGCCGCTCTGGGCGGCATCCATCATGTATAAAAACATAATAAAACACTAGATGTTTTTAAAAAAACACCCTTCAGTGTACAAGATTGCCTTCAGACGGCTTGGGAGTCGGAGAACTCCATACCCCCCAACATTTCTCCTTTGAAAATAGGGACACCCTAAGGAAAAGAGATTAACAGTAATCCTTCAAGTGGTTTGGCTATGCGTTGGTTAATGGGTTAATTGGTGAGCTATGAGGTAAAGGGGAGGGTCAGATGCCTTGTCAATCAAAGAATGCCTTGTCAACCAACCAGAGGCAGCTTTGCAAACCCAGCAGCCTTGTCAACCAACCAGAAGCCGTTTGTCAATGCCAGCAGCCTTGTCAACCAATCAGAGGGAGCATTTTCACTCCCAGCAGTAGGTATAAAACCAGCAGGCCCGGCCTGCGCTCAGGCCAATGGCCTGCGCTCAGGCCAATGGCCTGCGCTCAGGCCAATGGCCTGCGCTCAGGCCAATGGCCTGCGCTCAGGCCAATGGCCTGCGCTCAGGCCAATGGCCTGCGCTCAGGCCAATGGCCTGCGCTCAGGCCAATGGCCTGCGCTCAGGCCAATGGCCTGCGCTCAGGCCAATGGCCTGCGCTCAGGCCAATGGCCTGCGCTCAGGCCAATGGCCTGCGCTCAGGCCAATGGCCTGCGCTCAGGCCAATGGCCTGCGCTCAGGCCAATGGCCTGCGCTCAGGCCAATGGCCTGCGCTCAGGCCAATGGCCTGCGCTCAGGCCAATGGCCTGCGCTCAGGCCAATGGCCTGCGCTCAGGCCAATGGCCTGCGCTCAGGCCAATGGCCTGCGCGCTCCTTTCCCTCTGGATTTGACTTTTCCTCTTCTCTCCCCCCCCCCCCACCTAATCTCAGGTTTTTTGTTTTCTTTATTTCCTTTACCACTCTTTCCTTCTTTCACACTCTTCCAGATTGTGCAACGTTTCCTCTTTCCTTCCTGGTCCTTTTGTCTCCTGCTTTTACAGAGGTCAGCACAAAAGGAGGAGGAGGATTTCTATATGGTAAATGTTTCAAAGTGGGGACTTCATCTGTGGTATGTCACAAATGGGACCTGCACCCAATTGTTGCAGTGTGTTCTGCTGCTTCTGTTTAGAGTTCCAGCCAGCTCTTCCCTCCAAGTGCATTACACAAGCACGCACACACAGAGACACGGGGACGCCCCATTCCATAATGATAATTTTATTCTTTATACCCCACACAACTGACTGGGTTGCCCCAGCCGCTCTGGGCGGCATCCATCATGTATAAAAACATAATAAAACACTAGATGTTTTTAAAAAAACACCCTTCAGTGTACAAGATTGCCTTCAGACGGCTTGGGAGTCGGAGAACTCCATACCCCCCAACATTTCTCCTTTGAAAATAGGGACACCCTAAGGAAAAGAGATTAACAGTAATCCTTCAAGTGGTTTGGCTATGCGTTGGTTAATGGGTTAATTGGTGAGCTATGAGGTAAAGGGGAGGGTCAGATGCCTTGTCAATCAAAGAATGCCTTGTCAACCAACCAGAGGCAGCTTTGCAAACCCAGCAGCCTTGTCAACCAACCAGAAGCCGTTTGTCAATGCCAGCAGCCTTGTCAACCAATCAGAGGGAGCATTTTCACTCCCAGCAGTAGGTATAAAACCAGCAGGCCAATGGCCTGCGCTCAGGCCAATGGCCTGCGCGCTCCTTTCCCTCTGGATTTGACTTTTCCTCTTCTCTCCCCCCCCCCCACCTAATCTCAGGTTTTTTGTTTTCTTTATTTCCTTTACCACTCTTTCCTTCTTTCACACTCTTCCAGATTGTGCAACGTTTCCTCTTTCCTTCCTGGTCCTTTTGTCTCCTGCTTTTACAGAGGTCAGCACAAAAGGAGGAGGAGGATTTCTATATGGTAAATGTTTCAAAGTGGGGACTTCATCTGTGGTATGTCACAAATGGGACCTGCACCCAATTGTTGCAGTGTGTTCTGCTGCTTCTGTTTAGAGTTCCAGCCAGCTCTTCCTCCAAGTGCATTACACAAGCACGCACACACAGAGACACGGGGACGCCCCATTCCATAATGATAATTTTATTCTTTATACCCCACACAACTGACTGGGTTGCCCCAGCCGCTCTGGGCGGCATCCATCATGTATAAAAACATAATAAAACACTAGATGTTTTTAAAAAAACACCCTTCAGTGTACAAGATTGCCTTCAGACGGCTTGGGAGTCGGAGAACTCCATACCCCCCAACATTTCTCCTTTGAAAATAGGGACACCCTAAGGAAAAGAGATTAACAGTAATCCTTCAAGTGGTTTGGCTATGCGTTGGTTAATGGGTTAATTGGTGAGCTATGAGGTAAAGGGGAGGGTCAGATGCCTTGTCAATCAAAGAATGCCTTGTCAACCAACCAGAGGCAGCTTTGCAAACCCAGCAGCCTTGTCAACCAACCAGAAGCCGTTTGTCAATGCCAGCAGCCTTGTCAACCAATCAGAGGGAGCATTTTCACTCCCAGCAGTAGGTATAAAACCAGCAGGCCCGGCCTGCGCTCAGGCCAATGGCCTGCGCTCAGGCCAATGGCCTGCGCTCAGGCCAATGGCCTGCGCTCAGGCCAATGGCCTGCGCTCAGGCCAATGGCCTGCGCTCAGCCAATGGCCTGCGCTCAGGCCAATGGCCTGCGCTCAGGCCAATGGCCTGCGCTCAGGCCAATGGCCTGCGCTCAGGCCAATGGCCTGCGCTCAGGCCAATGGCCTGCGCTCAGGCCAATGGCCTGCGCTCAGGCCAATGGCCTGCGCTCAGGCCAATGGCCTGCGCTCAGGCCAATGGCCTGCGCTCAGGCCAATGGCCTGCGCTCAGGCCAATGGCCTGCGCTCAGGCCAATGGCCTGCGCTCAGGCCAATGGCCTGCGCTCAGGCCAATGGCCTGCGCTCAGGCCAATGGCCTGCGCTCTCTCCTTTCCCTCTGGATTTGACTTTTCCTCTTCTCTCCCCCCCCCCCACCTAATCTCAGGTTTTTTGTTTTCTTTATTTCCTTTACCACTCTTTCCTTCTTTCACACTCTTCCAGATTGTGCAACGTTTCCTCTTTCCTTCCTGGTCCTTTTGTCTCCTGCTTTTACAGAGGTCAGCACAAAAGGAGGAGGAGGATTTCTATATGGTAAATGTTTCAAAGTGGGGACTTCATCTGTGGTATGTCACAAATGGGACCTGCACCCAATTGTTGCAGTGTGTTCTGCTGCTTCTGTTTAGAGTTCCAGCCAGCTCTTCCCTCCAAGTGCATTACACAAGCACGCACACACAGAGACACGGGGACGCCCCATTCCATAATGATAATTTTATTCTTTATACCCCACACAACTGACTGGGTTGCCCCAGCCGCTCTGGGCGGCATCCATCATGTATAAAAACATAATAAAACACTAGATGTTTTTAAAAAAACACCCTTCAGTGTACAAGATTGCCTTCAGACGGCTTGGGAGTCGGAGAACTCCATACCCCCCAACATTTCTCCTTTGAAAATAGGGACACCCTAAGGAAAAGAGATTAACAGTAATCCTTCAAGTGGTTTGGCTATGCGTTGGTTAATGGGTTAATTGGTGAGCTATGAGGTAAAGGGGAGGGTCAGATGCCTTGTCAATCAAAGAATGCCTTGTCAACCAACCAGAGGCAGCTTTGCAAACCCAGCAGCCTTGTCAACCAACCAGAAGCCGTTTGTCAATGCCAGCAGCCTTGTCAACCAATCAGAGGGAGCATTTTCACTCCCAGCAGTAGGTATAAAACCAGCAGGCCCGGCCTGCGCTCAGGCCAATGGCCTGCGCTCAGGCCAATGGCCTGCGCTCAGGCCAATGGCCTGCGCTCAGGCCAATGGCCTGCGCTCAGGCCAATGGCCTGCGCTCAGGCCAATGGCCTGCGCTCAGGCCAATGGCCTGCGCTCAGGCCAATGGCCTGCGCTCAGGCCAATGGCCTGCGCTCAGGCCAATGGCCTGCGCTCAGGCCAATGGCCTGCGCTCAGGCCAATGGCCTGCGCTCAGGCCAATGGCCTGCGCTCAGGCCAATGGCCTGCGCTCAGGCCAATGGCCTGCGCTCAGGCCAATGGCCTGCGCTCAGGCCAATGGCCTGCGCTCAGGCCAATGGCCTGCGCTCAGGCCAATGGCCTGCGCTCAGGCCAATGGCCTGCGCTCAGGCCAATGGCCTGCGCTCAGGCCAATGCCTGCGCTCAGGCCAATGGCCTGCGCGCTCCTTTCCCTCTGGATTTGACTTTTCCTCTTCTCTCCCCCCCCCCCCACCTAATCTCAGGTTTTTTGTTTTCTTTATTTCCTTTACCACTCTTTCCTTCTTTCACACTCTTCCAGATTGTGCAACGTTTCCTCTTTCCTTCCTGGTCCTTTTGTCTCCTGCTTTTACAGAGGTCAGCACAAAAGGAGGAGGAGGATTTCTATATGGTAAATGTTTCAAAGTGGGGACTTCATCTGTGGTATGTCACAAATGGGACCTGCACCCAATTGTTGCAGTGTGTTCTGCTGCTTCTGTTTAGAGTTCCAGCCAGCTCTTCCCTCCAAGTGCATTACACAAGCACGCACACACAGAGACACGGGGACGCCCCATTCCATAATGATAATTTTATTCTTTATACCCCACACAACTGACTGGGTTGCCCCAGCCGCTCTGGGCGGCATCCATCATGTATAAAAACATAATAAAACACTAGATGTTTTTAAAAAAACACCCTTCAGTGTACAAGATTGCCTTCAGACGGCTTGGGAGTCGGAGAACTCCATACCCCCCAACATTTCTCCTTTGAAAATAGGGACACCCTAAGGAAAAGAGATTAACAGTAATCCTTCAAGTGGTTTGGCTATGCGTTGGTTAATGGGTTAATTGGTGAGCTATGAGGTAAAGGGGAGGGTCAGATGCCTTGTCAATCAAAGAATGCCTTGTCAACCAACCAGAGGCAGCTTTGCAAACCCAGCAGCCTTGTCAACCAACCAGAAGCCGTTTGTCAATGCCAGCAGCCTTGTCAACCAATCAGAGGGAGCATTTTCACTCCCAGCAGTAGGTATAAAACCAGCAGGCCAATGGCCTGCGCTCAGGCCAATGGCCTGCGCGCTCCTTTCCCTCTGGATTTGACTTTTCCTCTTCTCTCCCCCCCCCCCCACCTAATCTCAGGTTTTTTGTTTTCTTTATTTCCTTTACCACTCTTTCCTTCTTTCACACTCTTCCAGATTGTGCAACGTTTCCTCTTTCCTTCCTGGTCCTTTTGTCTCCTGCTTTTACAGAGGTCAGCACAAAAGGAGGAGGAGGATTTCTATATGGTAAATGTTTCAAAGTGGGGACTTCATCTGTGGTATGTCACAAATGGGACCTGCACCCAATTGTTGCAGTGTGTTCTGCTGCTTCTGTTTAGAGTTCCAGCCAGCTCTTCCCTCCAAGTGCATTACACAAGCACGCACACACAGAGACACGGGGACGCCCCATTCCATAATGATAATTTTATTCTTTATACCCCACACAACTGACTGGGTTGCCCCAGCCGCTCTGGGCGGCATCCATCATGTATAAAAACATAATAAAACACTAGATGTTTTTAAAAAACACCCTTCAGTGTACAAGATTGCCTTCAGACGGCTTGGGAGTCGGAGAACTCCATACCCCCAACATTTCTCCTTTGAAAATAGGGACACCCTAAGGAAAAGAGATTAACAGTAATCCTTCAAGTGGTTTGGCTATGCGTTGGTTAATGGGTTAATTGGTGAGCTATGAGGTAAAGGGGAGGGTCAGATGCCTTGTCAATCAAAGAATGCCTTGTCAACCAACCAGAGGCAGCTTTGCAAACCCAGCAGCCTTGTCAACCAACCAGAAGCCGTTTGTCAATGCCAGCAGCCTTGTCAACCAATCAGAGGGAGCATTTTCACTCCCAGCAGTAGGTATAAAACCAGCAGGCCCGGCCTGCGCTCAGGCCAATGGCCTGCGCTCAGGCCAATGGCCAGATGCCTGCGCTCAGGCCAATGGCCTGCGCTCAGGCCAATGGCCTGCGCTCAGGCCAATGGCCTGCGCTCAGGCCAATGGCCTGCGCTCAGGCCAATGGCCTGCGCTCAGGCCAATGGCCTGCGCTCAGGCCAATGGCCTGCGCTCAGGCCAATGGCCTGCGCTCAGGCCAATGGCCTGCGCTCAGGCCAATGGCCTGCGCTCAGGCCAATGGCCTGCGCTCAGGCCAATGGCCTGCGCTCAGGCCAATGGCCTGCGCTCAGGCCAATGGCCTGCGCTCAGGCCAATGGCCTGCGCTCAGGCCAATGGCCTGCGCTCAGGCCAATGGCCTGCGCTCAGGCCAATGGCCTGCGCTCTCCTTTCCCTCTGGATTTGACTTTTCCTCTTCTCTCCCCCCCCCCCACCTAATCTCAGGTTTTTTGTTTTCTTTATTTCCTTTACCACTCTTTCCTTCTTTCACACTCTTCCAGATTGTGCAACGTTTCCTCTTTCCTTCCTGGTCTTTTGTCTCCTGCTTTTACAGAGGTCAGCACAAAAGGAGGAGGAGGATTTCTATATGGTAAATGTTTCAAAGTGGGGACTTCATCTGTGGTATGTCACAAATGGGACCTGCACCCAATTGTTGCAGTGTGTTCTGCTGCTTCTGTTTAGAGTTCCAGCCAGCTCTTCCCTCCAAGTGCATTACACAAGCACGCACACACAGAGACACGGGGACGCCCCATTCCATAATGATAATTTTATTCTTTATACCCCACACAACTGACTGGGTTGCCCCAGCCGCTCTGGGCGGCATCCATCATGTATAAAAACATAATAAAACACTAGATGTTTTTAAAAAAACACCCTTCAGTGTACAAGATTGCCTTCAGACGGCTTGGGAGTCGGAGAACTCCATACCCCCCAACATTTCTCCTTTGAAAATAGGGACACCCTAAGGAAAAGAGATTAACAGTAATCCTTCAAGTGGTTTGGCTATGCGTTGGTTAATGGGTTAATTGGTGAGCTATGAGGTAAAGGGGAGGGTCAGATGCCTTGTCAATCAAAGAATGCCTTGTCAACCAACCAGAGGCAGCTTTGCAAACCCAGCAGCCTTGTCAACCAACCAGAAGCCGTTTGTCAATGCCAGCAGCCTTGTCAACCAATCAGAGGGAGCATTTTCACTCCCAGCAGTAGGTATAAAACCAGCAGGCCAATGGCCTGCGCTCAGGCCAATGGCCTGCGCTCAGGCCAATGGCCTGCGCTCAGGCCAATGGCCTGCGCGCTCCTTTCCCTCTGGATTTGACTTTTCCTCTTCTCTCCCCCCCCCCCACCTAATCTCAGGTTTTTTGTTTTCTTTATTTCCTTTACCACTCTTTCCTTCTTTCACACTCTTCCAGATTGTGCAACGTTTCCTCTTTCCTTCCTGGTCCTTTTGTCTCCTGCTTTTACAGAGGTCAGCACAAAAGGAGGAGGAGGATTTCTATATGGTAAATGTTTCAAAGTGGGGACTTCATCTGTGGTATGTCACAAATGGGACCTGCACCCAATTGTTGCAGTGTGTTCTGCTGCTTCTGTTTAGAGTTCCAGCCAGCTCTTCCCTCCAAGTGCATTACACAAGCACGCACACACAGAGACACGGGGACGCCCCATTCCATAATGATAATTTTATTCTTTATACCCCACACAACTGACTGGGTTGCCCCAGCCGCTCTGGGCGGCATCCATCATGTATAAAAACATAATAAAACACTAGATGTTTTTAAAAAAACACCCTTCAGTGTACAAGATTGCCTTCAGACGGCTTGGGAGTCGGAGAACTCCATACCCCCCAACATTTCTCCTTTGAAAATAGGGACACCCTAAGGAAAAGAGATTAACAGTAATCCTTCAAGTGGTTTGGCTATGCGTTGGTTAATGGGTTAATTGGTGAGCTATGAGGTAAAGGGGAGGGTCAGATGCCTTGTCAATCAAAGAATGCCTTGTCAACCAACCAGAGGCAGCTTTGCAAACCCAGCAGCCTTGTCAACCAACCAGAAGCCGTTTGTCAATGCCAGCAGCCTTGTCAACCAATCAGAGGGAGCATTTTCACTCCCAGCAGTAGGTATAAAACCAGCAGGCCAATGGCCTGCGCTCAGGCCAATGGCCTGCGCGCTCCTTTCCCTCTGGATTTGACTTTTCCTCTTCTCTCCCCCCCCCCCACCTAATCTCAGGTTTTTTGTTTTCTTTATTTCCTTTACCACTCTTTCCTTCTTTCACACTCTTCCAGATTGTGCAACGTTTCCTCTTTCCTTCCTGGTCCTTTTGTCTCCTGCTTTTACAGAGGTCAGCACAAAAGGAGGAGGAGGATTTCTATATGGTAAATGTTTCAAAGTGGGGACTTCATCTGTGGTATGTCACAAATGGGACCTGCACCCAATTGTTGCAGTGTGTTCTGCTGCTTCTGTTTAGAGTTCCAGCCAGCTCTTCCCTCCAAGTGCATTACACAAGCACGCACACACAGAGACACGGGGACGCCCCATTCCATAATGATAATTTTATTCTTTATACCCCACACAACTGACTGGGTTGCCCCAGCCGCTCTGGGCGGCATCCATCATGTATAAAAACATAATAAAACACTAGATGTTTTTAAAAAAACACCCTTCAGTGTACAAGATTGCCTTCAGACGGCTTGGGAGTCGGAGAACTCCATACCCCCCAACATTTCTCCTTTGAAAATAGGGACACCCTAAGGAAAAGAGATTAACAGTAATCCTTCAAGTGGTTTGGCTATGCGTTGGTTAATGGGTTAATTGGTGAGCTATGAGGTAAAGGGGAGGGTCAGATGCCTTGTCAATCAAAGAATGCCTTGTCAACCAACCAGAGGCAGCTTTGCAAACCCAGCAGCCTTGTCAACCAACCAGAAGCCGTTTGTCAATGCCAGCAGCCTTGTCAACCAATCAGAGGGAGCATTTTCACTCCCAGCAGTAGGTATAAAACCAGCAGGCCCGGCCTGCGCTCAGGCCAATGGCCTGCGCTCAGGCCAATGGCCTGCGCTCAGGCCAATGGCCTGCGCTCAGGCCAATGGCCTGCGCTCAGGCCAATGGCCTGCGCTCAGGCCAATGGCCTGCGCTCAGGCCAATGGCCTGCGCTCAGGCCAATGGCCTGCGCTCAGGCCAATGGCCTGCGCTCAGGCCAATGGCCTGCGCTCAGGCCAATGGCCTGCGCTCAGGCCAATGGCCTGCGCTCAGGCCAATGGCCTGCGCTCAGGCCAATGGCCTGCGCTCAGGCCAATGGCCTGCGCTCAGGCCAATGGCCTGCGCTCAGGCCAATGGCCTGCGCTCAGGCCAATGGCCTGCGCGCTCCTTTCCCTCTGGATTTGACTTTTCCTCTTCTCTCCCCCCCCCCCACCTAATCTCAGGTTTTTTGTTTTCTTTATTTCCTTTACCACTCTTTCCTTCTTTCACACTCTTCCAGATTGTGCAACGTTTCCTCTTTCCTTCCTGGTCCTTTTGTCTCCTGCTTTTACAGAGGTCAGCACAAAAGGAGGAGGAGGATTTCTATATGGTAAATGTTTCAAAGTGGGGACTTCATCTGTGGTATGTCACAAATGGGACCTGCACCCAATTGTTGCAGTGTGTTCTGCTGCTTCTGTTTAGAGTTCCAGCCAGCTCTTCCCTCCAAGTGCATTACACAAGCACGCACACACAGAGACACGGGGACGCCCCATTCCATAATGATAATTTTATTCTTTATACCCCACACAACTGACTGGGTTGCCCCAGCCGCTCTGGGCGGCATCCATCATGTATAAAAACATAATAAAACACTAGATGTTTTTAAAAAAACACCCTTCAGTGTACAAGATTGCCTTCAGACGGCTTGGGAGTCGGAGAACTCCATACCCCCCAACATTTCTCCTTTGAAAATAGGGACACCCTAAGGAAAAGAGATTAACAGTAATCCTTCAAGTGGTTTGGCTATGCGTTGGTTAATGGGTTAATTGGTGAGCTATGAGGTAAAGGGGAGGGTCAGATGCCTTGTCAATCAAAGAATGCCTTGTCAACCAACCAGAGGCAGCTTTGCAAACCCAGCAGCCTTGTCAACCAACCAGAAGCCGTTTGTCAATGCCAGCAGCCTTGTCAACCAATCAGAGGGAGCATTTTCACTCCCAGCAGTAGGTATAAAACCAGCAGGCCAATGGCCTGCGCTCAGGCCAATGGCCTGCGCTCAGGCCAATGGCCTGCGCTCAGGCCAATGGCCTGCGCGCTCCTTTCCCTCTGGATTTGACTTTTCCTCTTCTCTCCCCCCCCCCCCACCTAATCTCAGGTTTTTTGTTTTCTTTATTTCCTTTACCACTCTTTCCTTCTTTCACACTCTTCCAGATTGTGCAACGTTTCCTCTTTCCTTCCTGGTCCTTTTGTCTCCTGCTTTTACAGAGGTCAGCACAAAAGGAGGAGGAGGATTTCTATATGGTAAATGTTTCAAAGTGGGGACTTCATCTGTGGTATGTCACAAATGGGACCTGCACCCAATTGTTGCAGTGTGTTCTGCTGCTTCTGTTTAGAGTTCCAGCCAGCTCTTCCCTCCAAGTGCATTACACAAGCACGCACACACAGAGACACGGGGACGCCCCATTCCATAATGATAATTTTATTCTTTATACCCCACACAACTGACTGGGTTGCCCCAGCCGCTCTGGGCGGCATCCATCATGTATAAAAACATAATAAAACACTAGATGTTTTTAAAAAAACACCCTTCAGTGTACAAGATTGCCTTCAGACGGCTTGGGAGTCGGAGAACTCCATACCCCCCAACATTTCTCCTTTGAAAATAGAGACACCCTAAGGAAAAGAGATTAACAGTAATCCTTCAAGTGGTTTGGCTATGCGTTGGTTAATGGGTTAATTGGTGAGCTATGAGGTAAAGGGGAGGGTCAGATGCCTTGTCAATCAAAGAATGCCTTGTCAACCAACCAGAGGCAGCTTTGCAAACCCAGCAGCCTTGTCAACCAACCAGAAGCCGTTTGTCAATGCCAGCAGCCTTGTCAACCAATCAGAGGGAGCATTTTCACTCCCAGCAGTAGGTATAAAACCAGCAGGCCCGGCCTGCGCTCAGGCCAATGGCCTGCGCTCAGGCCAATGGCCTGCGCTCAGGCCAATGGCCTGCGCTCAGGCCAATGGCCTGCGCTCAGGCCAATGGCCTGCGCTCAGGCCAATGGCCTGCGCTCAGGCCAATGGCCTGCGCTCAGGCCAATGGCCTGCGCTCAGGCCAATGGCCTGCGCTCAGGCCAATGGCCTGCGCTCAGGCCAATGGCCTGCGCTCAGGCCAATGGCCTGCGCTCAGGCCAATGGCCTGCGCTCAGGCCAATGGCCTGCGCTCAGGCCAATGGCCTGCGCTCAGGCCAATGGCCTGCGCTCAGGCCAATGGCCTGCGCTCAGGCCAATGGCCTGCGCTCAGGCCAATGGCCTGCGCGCTCCTTTCCCTCTGGATTTGACTTTTCCTCTTCTCTCCCCCCCCCCCCACCTAATCTCAGGTTTTTTGTTTTCTTTATTTCCTTTACCACTCTTTCCTTCTTTCACACTCTTCCAGATTGTGCAACGTTTCCTCTTTCCTTCCTGGTCCTTTTGTCTCCTGCTTTTACAGAGGTCAGCACAAAAGGAGGAGGAGGATTTCTATATGGTAAATGTTTCAAAGTGGGGACTTCATCTGTGGTATGTCACAAATGGGACCTGCACCCAATTGTTGCAGTGTGTTCTGCTGCTTCTGTTTAGAGTTCCAGCCAGCTCTTCCCTCCAAGTGCATTACACAAGCACGCACACACAGAGACACGGGGACGCCCCATTCCATAATGATAATTTTATTCTTTATACCCCACACAACTGACTGGGTTGCCCCAGCCGCTCTGGGCGGCATCCATCATGTATAAAAACATAATAAAACACTAGATGTTTTTAAAAAAACACCCTTCAGTGTACAAGATTGCCTTCAGACGGCTTGGGAGTCGGAGAACTCCATACCCCCCAACATTTCTCCTTTGAAAATAGGGACACCCTAAGGAAAAGAGATTAACAGTAATCCTTCAAGTGGTTTGGCTATGCGTTGGTTAATGGGTTAATTGGTGAGCTATGAGGTAAAGGGGAGGGTCAGATGCCTTGTCAATCAAAGAATGCCTTGTCAACCAACCAGAGGCAGCTTTGCAAACCCAGCAGCCTTGTCAACCAACCAGAAGCCGTTTGTCAATGCCAGCAGCCTTGTCAACCAATCAGAGGGAGCATTTTCACTCCCAGCAGTAGGTATAAAACCAGCAGGCCAATGGCCTGCGCTCAGGCCAATGGCCTGCGCTCAGGCCAATGGCCTGCGCGCTCCTTTCCCTCTGGATTTGACTTTTCCTCTTCTCTCCCCCCCCCCCACCTAATCTCAGGTTTTTTGTTTTCTTTATTTCCTTTACCACTCTTTCCTTCTTTCACACTCTTCCAGATTGTGCAACGTTTCCTCTTTCCTTCCTGGTCCTTTTGTCTCCTGCTTTTACAGAGGTCAGCACAAAAGGAGGAGGAGGATTTCTATATGGTAAATGTTTCAAAGTGGGGACTTCATCTGTGGTATGTCACAAATGGGACCTGCACCCAATTGTTGCAGTGTGTTCTGCTGCTTCTGTTTAGAGTTCCAGCCAGCTCTTCCCTCCAAGTGCATTACACAAGCACGCACACACAGAGACACGGGGACGCCCCATTCCATAATGATAATTTTATTCTTTATACCCCACACAACTGACTGGGTTGCCCCAGCCGCTCTGGGCGGCATCCATCATGTATAAAAACATAATAAAACACTAGATGTTTTTAAAAAAACACCCTTCAGTGTACAAGATTGCCTTCAGACGGCTTGGGAGTCGGAGAACTCCATACCCCCCAACATTTCTCCTTTGAAAATAGGGACACCCTAAGGAAAAGAGATTAACAGTAATCCTTCAAGTGGTTTGGCTATGCGTTGGTTAATGGGTTAATTGGTGAGCTATGAGGTAAAGGGGAGGGTCAGATGCCTTGTCAATCAAAGAATGCCTTGTCAACCAACCAGAGGCAGCTTTGCAAACCCAGCAGCCTTGTCAACCAACCAGAAGCCGTTTGTCAATGCCAGCAGCCTTGTCAACCAATCAGAGGGAGCATTTTCACTCCCAGCAGTAGGTATAAAACCAGCAGGCCCGGCCTGCGCTCAGGCCAATGGCCTGCGCTCAGGCCAATGGCCTGCGCTCAGGCCAATGGCCTGCGCTCAGGCCAATGGCCTGCGCTCAGGCCAATGGCCTGCGCTCAGGCCAATGGCCTGCGCTCAGGCCAATGGCCTGCGCTCAGGCCAATGGCCTGCGCTCAGGCCAATGGCCTGCGCTCAGGCCAATGGCCTGCGCTCAGGCCAATGGCCTGCGCTCAGGCCAATGGCCTGCGCTCAGGCCAATGGCCTGCGCTCAGGCCAATGGCCTGCGCTCAGGCCAATGGCCTGCGCTCAGGCCAATGGCCTGCGCTCAGGCCAATGGCCTGCGCTCAGGCCAATGGCCTGCGCTCAGGCCAATGGCCTGCGCTCAGGCCAATGGCCTGCGCTCTCCTTTCCCTCTGGATTTGACTTTTCCTCTTCTCTCCCCCCCCCCACCTAATCTCAGGTTTTTTGTTTTCTTTATTTCCTTTACCACTCTTTCCTTCTTTCACACTCTTCCAGATTGTGCAACGTTTCCTCTTTCCTTCCTGGTCCTTTTGTCTCCTGCTTTTACAGAGGTCAGCACAAAAGGAGGAGGAGGATTTCTATATGGTAAATGTTTCAAAGTGGGGACTTCATCTGTGGTATGTCACAAATGGGACCTGCACCCAATTGTTGCAGTGTGTTCTGCTGCTTCTGTTTAGAGTTCCAGCCAGCTCTTCCCTCCAAGTGCATTACACAAGCACGCACACACAGAGACACGGGGACGCCCCATTCCATAATGATAATTTTATTCTTTATACCCCACACAACTGACTGGGTTGCCCCAGCCGCTCTGGGCGGCATCCATCATGTATAAAAACATAATAAAACACTAGATGTTTTTAAAAAAACACCCTTCAGTGTACAAGATTGCCTTCAGACGGCTTGGGAGTCGGAGAACTCCATACCCCCCAACATTTCTCCTTTGAAAATAGGGACACCCTAAGGAAAAGAGATTAACAGTAATCCTTCAAGTGGTTTGGCTATGCGTTGGTTAATGGGTTAATTGGTGAGCTATGAGGTAAAGGGGAGGGTCAGATGCCTTGTCAATCAAAGAATGCCTTGTCAACCAACCAGAGGCAGCTTTGCAAACCCAGCAGCCTTGTCAACCAACCAGAAGCCGTTTGTCAATGCCAGCAGCCTTGTCAACCAATCAGAGGGAGCATTTTCACTCCCAGCAGTAGGTATAAAACCAGCAGGCCCGGCCTGCGCTCAGGCCAATGGCCTGCGCTCAGGCCAATGGCCTGCGCTCAGGCCAATGGCCTGCGCTCAGGCCAATGGCCTGCGCTCAGGCCAATGGCCTGCGCTCAGGCCAATGGCCTGCGCTCAGGCCAATGGCCTGCGCTCAGGCCAATGGCCTGCGCTCAGGCCAATGGCCTGCGCTCAGGCCAATGGCCTGCGCTCAGGCCAATGGCCTGCGCTCAGGCCAATGGCCTGCGCTCAGGCCAATGGCCTGCGCTCAGGCCAATGGCCTGCGCTCAGGCCAATGGCCTGCGCTCAGGCCAATGGCCTGCGCTCAGGCCAATGGCCTGCGCTCAGGCCAATGGCCTGCGCTCAGGCCAATGGCCTGCGCTCAGGCCAATGGCCTGCGCTCAGGCCAATGGCCTGCGCGCTCCTTTCCCTCTGGATTTGACTTTTCCTCTTCTCTCCCCCCCCCCCCCACCTAATCTCAGGTTTTTTGTTTTCTTTATTTCCTTTACCACTCTTTCCTTCTTTCACACTCTTCCAGATTGTGCAACGTTTCCTCTTTCCTTCCTGGTCCTTTTGTCTCCTGCTTTTACAGAGGTCAGCACAAAAGGAGGAGGAGGATTTCTATATGGTAAATGTTTCAAAGTGGGGACTTCATCTGTGGTATGTCACAAATGGGACCTGCACCCAATTGTTGCAGTGTGTTCTGCTGCTTCTGTTTAGAGTTCCAGCCAGCTCTTCCCTCCAAGTGCATTACACAAGCACGCACACACAGAGACACGGGGACGCCCCATTCCATAATGATAATTTTATTCTTTATACCCCACACAACTGACTGGGTTGCCCCAGCCGCTCTGGGCGGCATCCATCATGTATAAAAACATAATAAAACACTAGATGTTTTTAAAAAAACACCCTTCAGTGTACAAGATTGCCTTCAGACGGCTTGGGAGTCGGAGAACTCCATACCCCCCAACATTTCTCCTTTGAAAATAGGGACACCCTAAGGAAAAGAGATTAACAGTAATCCTTCAAGTGGTTTGGCTATGCGTTGGTTAATGGGTTAATTGGTGAGCTATGAGGTAAAGGGGAGGGTCAGATGCCTTGTCAATCAAAGAATGCCTTGTCAACCAACCAGAGGCAGCTTTGCAAACCCAGCAGCCTTGTCAACCAACCAGAAGCCGTTTGTCAATGCCAGCAGCCTTGTCAACCAATCAGAGGGAGCATTTTCACTCCCAGCAGTAGGTATAAAACCAGCAGGCCCGGCCTGCGCTCAGGCCAATGGCCTGCGCTCAGGCCAATGGCCTGCGCTCAGGCCAATGGCCTGCGCTCAGGCCAATGGCCTGCGCTCAGGCCAATGGCCTGCGCTCAGGCCAATGGCCTGCGCTCAGGCCAATGGCCTGCGCTCAGGCCAATGGCCTGCGCTCAGGCCAATGGCCTGCGCTCAGGCCAATGGCCTGCGCTCAGGCCAATGGCCTGCGCTCAGGCCAATGGCCTGCGCTCAGGCCAATGGCCTGCGCTCAGGCCAATGGCCTGCGCTCAGGCCAATGGCCTGCGCTCAGGCCAATGGCCTGCGCTCAGGCCAATGGCCTGCGCTCAGGCCAATGGCCTGCGCTCAGGCCAATGGCCTGCGCTCAGGCCAATGGCCTGCGCTCAGGCCAATGGCCTGCGCTCAGGCCAATGGCCTGCGCTCAGGCCAATGGCCTGCGCTCAGGCCAATGGCCTGCGCTCAGGCCAATGGCCTGCGCTCAGGCCAATGGCCTGCGCTCAGGCCAATGGCCTGCGCTCAGGCCAATGGCCTGCGCTCAGGCCAATGGCCTGCGCTCAGGCCAATGGCCTGCGCTCAGGCCAATGGCCTGCGCTCAGGCCAATGGCCTGCGCGCTCCTTTCCCTCTGGATTTGACTTTTCCTCTTCTCTCCCCCCCCCCCCACCTAATCTCAGGTTTTTTGTTTTCTTTATTTCCTTTACCACTCTTTCCTTCTTTCACACTCTTCCAGATTGTGCAACGTTTCCTCTTTCCTTCCTGGTCCTTTTGTCTCCTGCTTTTACAGAGGTCAGCACAAAAGGAGGAGGAGGATTTCTATATGGTAAATGTTTCAAAGTGGGGACTTCATCTGTGGTATGTCACAAATGGGACCTGCACCCAATTGTTGCAGTGTGTTCTGCTGCTTCTGTTTAGAGTTCCAGCCAGCTCTTCCCTCCAAGTGCATTACACAAGCACGCACACACAGAGACACGGGGACGCCCCATTCCATAATGATAATTTTATTCTTTATACCCCACACAACTGACTGGGTTGCCCCAGCCGCTCTGGGCGGCATCCATCATGTATAAAAACATAATAAAACACTAGATGTTTTTAAAAAAACACCCTTCAGTGTACAAGATTGCCTTCAGACGGCTTGGGAGTCGGAGAACTCCATACCCCCCAACATTTCTCCTTTGAAAATAGGGACACCCTAAGGAAAAGAGATTAACAGTAATCCTTCAAGTGGTTTGGCTATGCGTTGGTTAATGGGTTAATTGGTGAGCTATGAGGTAAAGGGGAGGGTCAGATGCCTTGTCAATCAAAGAATGCCTTGTCAACCAACCAGAGGCAGCTTTGCAAACCCAGCAGCCTTGTCAACCAACCAGAAGCCGTTTGTCAATGCCAGCAGCCTTGTCAACCAATCAGAGGGAGCATTTTCACTCCCAGCAGTAGGTATAAAACCAGCAGGCCAATGGCCTGCGCTCAGGCCAATGGCCTGCGCTCAGGCCAATGGCCTGCGCTCTCCTTTCCCTCTGGATTTGACTTTTCCTCTTCTCTCCCCCCCCCCCACCTAATCTCAGGTTTTTTGTTTTCTTTATTTCCTTTACCACTCTTTCCTTCTTTCACACTCTTCCAGATTGTGCAACGTTTCCTCTTTCCTTCCTGGTCCTTTTGTCTCCTGCTTTTACAGAGGTCAGCACAAAAGGAGGAGGAGGATTTCTATATGGTAAATGTTTCAAAGTGGGGACTTCATCTGTGGTATGTCACAAATGGGACCTGCACCCAATTGTTGCAGTGTGTTCTGCTGCTTCTGTTTAGAGTTCCAGCCAGCTCTTCCCTCCAAGTGCATTACACAAGCACGCACACACAGAGACACGGGGACGCCCCATTCCATAATGATAATTTTATTCTTTATACCCCACACAACTGACTGGGTTGCCCCAGCCGCTCTGGGCGGCATCCATCATGTATAAAAACATAATAAAACACTAGATGTTTTTAAAAAAACACCCTTCAGTGTACAAGATTGCCTTCAGACGGCTTGGGAGTCGGAGAACTCCATACCCCCCAACATTTCTCCTTTGAAAATAGGGACACCCTAAGGAAAAGAGATTAACAGTAATCCTTCAAGTGGTTTGGCTATGCGTTGGTTAATGGGTTAATTGGTGAGCTATGAGGTAAAGGGGAGGGTCAGATGCCTTGTCAATCAAAGAATGCCTTGTCAACCAACCAGAGGCAGCTTTGCAAACCCAGCAGCCTTGTCAACCAACCAGAAGCCGTTTGTCAATGCCAGCAGCCTTGTCAACCAATCAGAGGGAGCATTTTCACTCCCAGCAGTAGGTATAAAACCAGCAGGCCAATGGCCTGCGCTCAGGCCAATGGCCTGCGCTCAGGCCAATGGCCTGCGCGCTCCTTTCCCTCTGGATTTGACTTTTCCTCTTCTCTCCCCCCCCCCCCACCTAATCTCAGGTTTTTTGTTTTCTTTATTTCCTTTACCACTCTTTCCTTCTTTCACACTCTTCCAGATTGTGCAACGTTTCCTCTTTCCTTCCTGGTCCTTTTGTCTCCTGCTTTTACAGAGGTCAGCACAAAAGGAGGAGGAGGATTTCTATATGGTAAATGTTTCAAAGTGGGGACTTCATCTGTGGTATGTCACAAATGGGACCTGCACCCAATTGTTGCAGTGTGTTCTGCTGCTTCTGTTTAGAGTTCCAGCCAGCTCTTCCCTCCAAGTGCATTACACAAGCACGCACACACAGAGACACGGGGACGCCCCATTCCATAATGATAATTTTATTCTTTATACCCCACACAACTGACTGGGTTGCCCCAGCCGCTCTGGGCGGCATCCATCATGTATAAAAACATAATAAAACACTAGATGTTTTTAAAAAAACACCCTTCAGTGTACAAGATTGCCTTCAGACGGCTTGGGAGTCGGAGAACTCCATACCCCCCAACATTTCTCCTTTGAAAATAGGGACACCCTAAGGAAAAGAGATTAACAGTAATCCTTCAAGTGGTTTGGCTATGCGTTGGTTAATGGGTTAATTGGTGAGCTATGAGGTAAAGGGGAGGGTCAGATGCCTTGTCAATCAAAGAATGCCTTGTCAACCAACCAGAGGCAGCTTTGCAAACCCAGCAGCCTTGTCAACCAACCAGAAGCCGTTTGTCAATGCCAGCAGCCTTGTCAACCAATCAGAGGGAGCATTTTCACTCCCAGCAGTAGGTATAAAACCAGCAGGCCAATGGCCTGCGCTCAGGCCAATGGCCTGCGCTCAGGCCAATGGCCTGCGCGCTCCTTTCCCTCTGGATTTGACTTTTCCTCTTCTCTCCCCCCCCCCCCACCTAATCTCAGGTTTTTTGTTTTCTTTATTTCCTTTACCACTCTTTCCTTCTTTCACACTCTTCCAGATTGTGCAACGTTTCCTCTTTCCTTCCTGGTCCTTTTGTCTCCTGCTTTTACAGAGGTCAGCACAAAAGGAGGAGGAGGATTTCTATATGGTAAATGTTTCAAAGTGGGGACTTCATCTGTGGTATGTCACAAATGGGACCTGCACCCAATTGTTGCAGTGTGTTCTGCTGCTTCTGTTTAGAGTTCCAGCCAGCTCTTCCCTCCAAGTGCATTACACAAGCACGCACACACAGAGACACGGGGACGCCCCATTCCATAATGATAATTTTATTCTTTATACCCCACACAACTGACTGGGTTGCCCCAGCCGCTCTGGGCGGCATCCATCATGTATAAAAACATAATAAAACACTAGATGTTTTTAAAAAAACACCCTTCAGTGTACAAGATTGCCTTCAGACGGCTTGGGAGTCGGAGAACTCCATACCCCCCAACATTTCTCCTTTGAAAATAGGGACACCCTAAGGAAAAGAGATTAACAGTAATCCTTCAAGTGGTTTGGCTATGCGTTGGTTAATGGGTTAATTGGTGAGCTATGAGGTAAAGGGGAGGGTCAGATGCCTTGTCAATCAAAGAATGCCTTGTCAACCAACCAGAGGCAGCTTTGCAAACCCAGCAGCCTTGTCAACCAACCAGAAGCCGTTTGTCAATGCCAGCAGCCTTGTCAACCAATCAGAGGGAGCATTTTCACTCCCAGCAGTAGATATAAAACCAGCAGGCCCGGCCTGCGCTCAGGCCAATGGCCTGCGCTCAGGCCAATGGCCTGCGCTCAGGCCAATGGCCTGCGCTCAGGCCAATGGCCTGCGCTCAGGCCAATGGCCTGCGCTCAGGCCAATGGCCTGCGCTCAGGCCAATGGCCTGCGCTCAGGCCAATGGCCTGCGCTCAGGCCAATGGCCTGCGCTCAGGCCAATGGCCTGCGCTCAGGCCAATGGCCTGCGCTCAGGCCAATGGCCTGCGCTCAGGCCAATGGCCTGCGCGCTCCTTTCCCTCTGGATTTGACTTTTCCTCTTCTCTCCCCCCCCCCCCACCTAATCTCAGGTTTTTTGTTTTCTTTATTTCCTTTACCACTCTTTCCTTCTTTCACACTCTTCCAGATTGTGCAACGTTTCCTCTTTCCTTCCTGGTCCTTTTGTCTCCTGCTTTTACAGAGGTCAGCACAAAAGGAGGAGGAGGATTTCTATATGGTAAATGTTTCAAAGTGGGGACTTCATCTGTGGTATGTCACAAATGGGACCTGCACCCAATTGTTGCAGTGTGTTCTGCTGCTTCTGTTTAGAGTTCCAGCCAGCTCTTCCCTCCAAGTGCATTACACAAGCACGCACACACAGAGACACGGGGACGCCCCATTCCATAATGATAATTTTATTCTTTATACCCCACACAACTGACTGGGTTGCCCCAGCCGCTCTGGGCGGCATCCATCATGTATAAAAACATAATAAAACACTAGATGTTTTTAAAAAAACACCCTTCAGTGTACAAGATTGCCTTCAGACGGCTTGGGAGTCGGAGAACTCCATACCCCCCAACATTTCTCCTTTGAAAATAGGGACACCCTAAGGAAAAGAGATTAACAGTAATCCTTCAAGTGGTTTGGCTATGCGTTGGTTAATGGGTTAATTGGTGAGCTATGAGGTAAAGGGGAGGGTCAGATGCCTTGTCAATCAAAGAATGCCTTGTCAACCAACCAGAGGCAGCTTTGCAAACCCAGCAGCCTTGTCAACCAACCAGAAGCCGTTTGTCAATGCCAGCAGCCTTGTCAACCAATCAGAGGGAGCATTTTCACTCCCAGCAGTAGGTATAAAACCAGCAGGCCCGGCCTGCGCTCAGGCCAATGGCCTGCGCTCAGGCCAATGGCCTGCGCTCAGGCCAATGGCCTGCGCTCAGGCCAATGGCCTGCGCTCAGGCCAATGGCCTGCGCTCAGGCCAATGGCCTGCGCTCAGGCCAATGGCCTGCGCTCAGGCCAATGGCCTGCGCTCAGGCCAATGGCCTGCGCTCAGGCCAATGGCCTGCGCTCAGGCCAATGGCCTGCGCTCAGGCCAATGGCCTGCGCTCAGGCCAATGGCCTGCGCTCAGGCCAATGGCCTGCGCTCAGGCCAATGGCCTGCGCTCAGGCCAATGGCCTGCGCTCAGGCCAATGGCCTGCGCTCAGGCCAATGGCCTGCGCTCAGGCCAATGGCCTGCGCTCAGGCCAATGGCCTGCGCTCAGGCCAATGGCCTGCGCTCAGGCCAATGGCCTGCGCGCTCCTTTCCCTCTGGATTTGACTTTTCCTCTTCTCTCCCCCCCCCCCCACCTAATCTCAGGTTTTTTGTTTTCTTTATTTCCTTTACCACTCTTTCCTTCTTTCACACTCTTCCAGATTGTGCAACGTTTCCTCTTTCCTTCCTGGTCCTTTTGTCTCCTGCTTTTACAGAGGTCAGCACAAAAGGAGGAGGAGGATTTCTATATGGTAAATGTTTCAAAGTGGGGACTTCATCTGTGGTATGTCACAAATGGGACCTGCACCCAATTGTTGCAGTGTGTTCTGCTGCTTCTGTTTAGAGTTCCAGCCAGCTCTTCCCTCCAAGTGCATTACACAAGCACGCACACACAGAGACACGGGGACGCCCCATTCCATAATGATAATTTTATTCTTTATACCCCACACAACTGACTGGGTTGCCCCAGCCGCTCTGGGCGGCATCCATCATGTATAAAAACATAATAAAACACTAGATGTTTTTAAAAAAACACCCTTCAGTGTACAAGATTGCCTTCAGACGGCTTGGGAGTCGGAGAACTCCATACCCCCCAACATTTCTCCTTTGAAAATAGGGACACCCTAAGGAAAAGAGATTAACAGTAATCCTTCAAGTGGTTTGGCTATGCGTTGGTTAATGGGTTAATTGGTGAGCTATGAGGTAAAGGGGAGGGTCAGATGCCTTGTCAATCAAAGAATGCCTTGTCAACCAACCAGAGGCAGCTTTGCAAACCCAGCAGCCTTGTCAACCAACCAGAAGCCGTTTGTCAATGCCAGCAGCCTTGTCAACCAATCAGAGGGAGCATTTTCACTCCCAGCAGTAGGTATAAAACCAGCAGGCCCGGCCTGCGCTCAGGCCAATGGCCTGCGCTCAGGCCAATGGCCTGCGCTCAGGCCAATGGCCTGCGCTCAGGCCAATGGCCTGCGCTCAGGCCAATGGCCTGCGCTCAGGCCAATGGCCTGCGCTCAGGCCAATGGCCTGCGCTCAGGCCAATGGCCTGCGCTCAGGCCAATGGCCTGCGCTCAGGCCAATGGCCTGCGCTCAGGCCAATGGCCTGCGCTCAGGCCAATGGCCTGCGCTCAGGCCAATGGCCTGCGCTCAGGCCAATGGCCTGCGCTCAGGCCAATGGCCTGCGCTCAGGCCAATGGCCTGCGCTCAGGCCAATGGCCTGCGCTCAGGCCAATGGCCTGCGCTCAGGCCAATGGCCTGCGCTCAGGCCAATGGCCTGCGCTCAGGCCAATGGCCTGCGCGCTCCTTTCCCTCTGGATTTGACTTTTCCTCTTCTCTCCCCCCCCCCCCCACCTAATCTCAGGTTTTTTGTTTTCTTTATTTCCTTTACCACTCTTTCCTTCTTTCACACTCTTCCAGATTGTGCAACGTTTCCTCTTTCCTTCCTGGTCCTTTTGTCTCCTGCTTTTACAGAGGTCAGCACAAAAGGAGGAGGAGGATTTCTATATGGTAAATGTTTCAAAGTGGGGACTTCATCTGTGGTATGTCACAAATGGGACCTGCACCCAATTGTTGCAGTGTGTTCTGCTGCTTCTGTTTAGAGTTCCAGCCAGCTCTTCCCTCCAAGTGCATTACACAAGCACGCACACACAGAGACACGGGGACGCCCCATTCCATAATGATAATTTTATTCTTTATACCCCACACAACTGACTGGGTTGCCCCAGCCGCTCTGGGCGGCATCCATCATGTATAAAAACATAATAAAACACTAGATGTTTTTAAAAAAACACCCTTCAGTGTACAAGATTGCCTTCAGACGGCTTGGGAGTCGGAGAACTCCATACCCCCCAACATTTCTCCTTTGAAAATAGGGACACCCTAAGGAAAAGAGATTAACAGTAATCCTTCAAGTGGTTTGGCTATGCGTTGGTTAATGGGTTAATTGGTGAGCTATGAGGTAAAGGGGAGGGTCAGATGCCTTGTCAATCAAAGAATGCCTTGTCAACCAACCAGAGGCAGCTTTGCAAACCCAGCAGCCTTGTCAACCAACCAGAAGCCGTTTGTCAATGCCAGCAGCCTTGTCAACCAATCAGAGGGAGCATTTTCACTCCCAGCAGTAGGTATAAAACCAGCAGGCCCGGCCTGCGCTCAGGCCAATGGCCTGCGCTCAGGCCAATGGCCTGCGCTCAGGCCAATGGCCTGCGCTCAGGCCAATGGCCTGCGCTCAGGCCAATGGCCTGCGCTCAGGCCAATGGCCTGCGCTCAGGCCAATGGCCTGCGCTCAGGCCAATGGCCTGCGCTCAGGCCAATGGCCTGCGCTCAGGCCAATGGCCTGCGCTCAGGCCAATGGCCTGCGCTCAGGCCAATGGCCTGCGCTCAGGCCAATGGCCTGCGCTCAGGCCAATGGCCTGCGCTCAGGCCAATGGCCTGCGCTCAGGCCAATGGCCTGCGCTCAGGCCAATGGCCTGCGCTCAGGCCAATGGCCTGCGCTCAGGCCAATGGCCTGCGCTCAGGCCAATGGCCTGCGCTCAGGCCAATGGCCTGCGCTCAGGCCAATGGCCTGCGCTCTCCTTTCCCTCTGGATTTGACTTTTCCTCTTCTCTCCCCCCCCCCCACCTAATCTCAGGTTTTTTGTTTTCTTTATTTCCTTTACCACTCTTTCCTTCTTTCACACTCTTCCAGATTGTGCAACGTTTCCTCTTTCCTTCCTGGTCCTTTTGTCTCCTGCTTTTACAGAGGTCAGCACAAAAGGAGGAGGAGGATTTCTATATGGTAAATGTTTCAAAGTGGGGACTTCATCTGTGGTATGTCACAAATGGGACCTGCACCCAATTGTTGCAGTGTGTTCTGCTGCTTCTGTTTAGAGTTCCAGCCAGCTCTTCCCTCCAAGTGCATTACACAAGCACGCACACACAGAGACACGGGGACGCCCCATTCCATAATGATAATTTTATTCTTTATACCCCACACAACTGACTGGGTTGCCCCAGCCGCTCTGGGCGGCATCCATCATGTATAAAAACATAATAAAACACTAGATGTTTTTAAAAAAACACCCTTCAGTGTACAAGATTGCCTTCAGACGGCTTGGGAGTCGGAGAACTCCATACCCCCCAACATTTCTCCTTTGAAAATAGGGACACCCTAAGGAAAAGAGATTAACAGTAATCCTTCAAGTGGTTTGGCTATGCGTTGGTTAATGGGTTAATTGGTGAGCTATGAGGTAAAGGGGAGGGTCAGATGCCTTGTCAATCAAAGAATGCCTTGTCAACCAACCAGAGGCAGCTTTGCAAACCCAGCAGCCTTGTCAACCAACCAGAAGCCGTTTGTCAATGCCAGCAGCCTTGTCAACCAATCAGAGGGAGCATTTTCACTCCCAGCAGTAGGTATAAAACCAGCAGGCCAATGGCCTGCGCTCAGGCCAATGGCCTGCGCTCAGGCCAATGGCCTGCGCGCTCCTTTCCCTCTGGATTTGACTTTTCCTCTTCTCTCCCCCCCCCCCCACCTAATCTCAGGTTTTTTGTTTTCTTTATTTCCTTTACCACTCTTTCCTTCTTTCACACTCTTCCAGATTGTGCAACGTTTCCTCTTTCCTTCCTGGTCCTTTTGTCTCCTGCTTTTACAGAGGTCAGCACAAAAGGAGGAGGAGGATTTCTATATGGTAAATGTTTCAAAGTGGGGACTTCATCTGTGGTATGTCACAAATGGGACCTGCACCCAATTGTTGCAGTGTGTTCTGCTGCTTCTGTTTAGAGTTCCAGCCAGCTCTTCCCTCCAAGTGCATTACACAAGCACGCACACACAGAGACACGGGGACGCCCCATTCCATAATGATAATTTTATTCTTTATACCCCACACAACTGACTGGGTTGCCCCAGCCGCTCTGGGCGGCATCCATCATGTATAAAAACATAATAAAACACTAGATGTTTTTAAAAAAACACCCTTCAGTGTACAAGATTGCCTTCAGACGGCTTGGGAGTCGGAGAACTCCATACCCCCCAACATTTCTCCTTTGAAAATAGGGACACCCTAAGGAAAAGAGATTAACAGTAATCCTTCAAGTGGTTTGGCTATGCGTTGGTTAATGGGTTAATTGGTGAGCTATGAGGTAAAGGGGAGGGTCAGATGCCTTGTCAATCAAAGAATGCCTTGTCAACCAACCAGAGGCAGCTTTGCAAACCCAGCAGCCTTGTCAACCAACCAGAAGCCGTTTGTCAATGCCAGCAGCCTTGTCAACCAATCAGAGGGAGCATTTTCACTCCCAGCAGTAGGTATAAAACCAGCAGGCCCGGCCTGCGCTCAGGCCAATGGCCTGCGCTCAGGCCAATGGCCTGCGCTCAGGCCAATGGCCTGCGCTCAGGCCAATGGCCTGCGCTCAGGCCAATGGCCTGCGCTCAGGCCAATGGCCTGCGCTCAGGCCAATGGCCTGCGCTCAGGCCAATGGCCTGCGCTCAGGCCAATGGCCTGCGCTCAGGCCAATGGCCTGCGCTCAGGCCAATGGCCTGCGCTCAGGCCAATGGCCTGCGCTCAGGCCAATGGCCTGCGCTCAGGCCAATGGCCTGCGCTCAGGCCAATGGCCTGCGCTCAGGCCAATGGCCTGCGCTCAGGCCAATGGCCTGCGCTCAGGCCAATGGCCTGCGCGCTCCTTTCCCTCTGGATTTGACTTTTCCTCTTCTCTCCCCCCCCCCCCCACCTAATCTCAGGTTTTTTGTTTTCTTTATTTCCTTTACCACTCTTTCCTTCTTTCACACTCTTCCAGATTGTGCAACGTTTCCTCTTTCCTTCCTGGTCCTTTTGTCTCCTGCTTTTACAGAGGTCAGCACAAAAGGAGGAGGAGGATTTCTATATGGTAAATGTTTCAAAGTGGGGACTTCATCTGTGGTATGTCACAAATGGGACCTGCACCCAATTGTTGCAGTGTGTTCTGCTGCTTCTGTTTAGAGTTCCAGCCAGCTCTTCCCTCCAAGTGCATTACACAAGCACGCACACACAGAGACACGGGGACGCCCCATTCCATAATGATAATTTTATTCTTTATACCCCACACAACTGACTGGGTTGCCCCAGCCGCTCTGGGCGGCATCCATCATGTATAAAAACATAATAAAACACTAGATGTTTTTAAAAAAACACCCTTCAGTGTACAAGATTGCCTTCAGACGGCTTGGGAGTCGGAGAACTCCATACCCCCCAACATTTCTCCTTTGAAAATAGGGACACCCTAAGGAAAAGAGATTAACAGTAATCCTTCAAGTGGTTTGGCTATGCGTTGGTTAATGGGTTAATTGGTGAGCTATGAGGTAAAGGGGAGGGTCAGATGCCTTGTCAATCAAAGAATGCCTTGTCAACCAACCAGAGGCAGCTTTGCAAACCCAGCAGCCTTGTCAACCAACCAGAAGCCGTTTGTCAATGCCAGCAGCCTTGTCAACCAATCAGAGGGAGCATTTTCACTCCCAGCAGTAGGTATAAAACCAGCAGGCCCGGCCTGCGCTCAGGCCAATGGCCTGCGCTCAGGCCAATGGCCTGCGCTCAGGCCAATGGCCTGCGCTCAGGCCAATGGCCTGCGCTCAGGCCAATGGCCTGCGCTCAGGCCAATGGCCTGCGCTCAGGCCAATGGCCTGCGCTCAGGCCAATGGCCTGCGCTCAGGCCAATGGCCTGCGCTCAGGCCAATGGCCTGCGCTCAGGCCAATGGCCTGCGCTCAGGCCAATGGCCTGCGCTCAGGCCAATGGCCTGCGCTCAGGCCAATGGCCTGCGCTCAGGCCAATGGCCTGCGCTCAGGCCAATGGCCTGCGCTCAGGCCAATGGCCTGCGCTCAGGCCAATGGCCTGCGCTCAGGCCAATGGCCTGCGCTCAGGCCAATGGCCTGCGCTCAGGCCAATGGCCTGCGCTCAGGCCAATGGCCTGCGCTCAGGCCAATGGCCTGCGCTCAGGCCAATGGCCTGCGCTCTCCTTTCCCTCTGGATTTGACTTTTCCTCTTCTCTCCCCCCCCCCACCTAATCTCAGGTTTTTTGTTTTCTTTATTTCCTTTACCACTCTTTCCTTCTTTCACACTCTTCCAGATTGTGCAACGTTTCCTCTTTCCTTCCTGGTCCTTTTGTCTCCTGCTTTTACAGAGGTCAGCACAAAAGGAGGAGGAGGATTTCTATATGGTAAATGTTTCAAAGTGGGGACTTCATCTGTGGTATGTCACAAATGGGACCTGCACCCAATTGTTGCAGTGTGTTCTGCTGCTTCTGTTTAGAGTTCCAGCCAGCTCTTCCCTCCAAGTGCATTACACAAGCACGCACACACAGAGACACGGGGACGCCCCATTCCATAATGATAATTTTATTCTTTATACCCCACACAACTGACTGGGTTGCCCCAGCCGCTCTGGGCGGCATCCATCATGTATAAAAACATAATAAAACACTAGATGTTTTTAAAAAAACACCCTTCAGTGTACAAGATTGCCTTCAGACGGCTTGGGAGTCGGAGAACTCCATACCCCCCAACATTTCTCCTTTGAAAATAGGGACACCCTAAGGAAAAGAGATTAACAGTAATCCTTCAAGTGGTTTGGCTATGCGTTGGTTAATGGGTTAATTGGTGAGCTATGAGGTAAAGGGGAGGGTCAGATGCCTTGTCAATCAAAGAATGCCTTGTCAACCAACCAGAGGCAGCTTTGCAAACCCAGCAGCCTTGTCAACCAACCAGAAGCCGTTTGTCAATGCCAGCAGCCTTGTCAACCAATCAGAGGGAGCATTTTCACTCCCAGCAGTAGGTATAAAACCAGCAGGCCAATGGCCTGCGCTCAGGCCAATGGCCTGCGCTCAGGCCAATGGCCTGCGCTCAGGCCAATGGCCTGCGCTCAGGCCAATGGCCTGCGCTCAGGCCAATGGCCTGCGCTCAGGCCAATGGCCTGCGCTCAGGCCAATGGCCTGCGCTCAGGCCAATGGCCTGCGCTCTCCTTTCCCTCTGGATTTGACTTTTCCTCTTCTCTCCCCCCCCCCCACCTAATCTCAGGTTTTTTGTTTTCTTTATTTCCTTTACCACTCTTTCCTTCTTTCACACTCTTCCAGATTGTGCAACGTTTCCTCTTTCCTTCCTGGTCCTTTTGTCTCCTGCTTTTACAGAGGTCAGCACAAAAGGAGGAGGAGGATTTCTATATGGTAAATGTTTCAAAGTGGGGACTTCATCTGTGGTATGTCACAAATGGGACCTGCACCCAATTGTTGCAGTGTGTTCTGCTGCTTCTGTTTAGAGTTCCAGCCAGCTCTTCCCTCCAAGTGCATTACACAAGCACGCACACACAGAGACACGGGGACGCCCCATTCCATAATGATAATTTTATTCTTTATACCCCACACAACTGACTGGGTTGCCCCAGCCGCTCTGGGCGGCATCCATCATGTATAAAAACATAATAAAACACTAGATGTTTTTAAAAAAACACCCTTCAGTGTACAAGATTGCCTTCAGACGGCTTGGGAGTCGGAGAACTCCATACCCCCCAACATTTCTCCTTTGAAAATAGGGACACCCTAAGGAAAAGAGATTAACAGTAATCCTTCAAGTGGTTTGGCTATGCGTTGGTTAATGGGTTAATTGGTGAGCTATGAGGTAAAGGGGAGGGTCAGATGCCTTGTCAATCAAAGAATGCCTTGTCAACCAACCAGAGGCAGCTTTGCAAACCCAGCAGCCTTGTCAACCAACCAGAAGCCGTTTGTCAATGCCAGCAGCCTTGTCAACCAATCAGAGGGAGCATTTTCACTCCCAGCAGTAGGTATAAAACCAGCAGGCCCGGCCTGCGCTCAGGCCAATGGCCTGCGCTCAGGCCAATGGCCTGCGCTCAGGCCAATGGCCTGCGCTCAGGCCAATGGCCTGCGCTCAGGCCAATGGCCTGCGCTCAGGCCAATGGCCTGCGCTCAGGCCAATGGCCTGCGCTCAGGCCAATGGCCTGCGCTCAGGCCAATGGCCTGCGCTCAGGCCAATGGCCTGCGCTCAGGCCAATGGCCTGCGCTCAGGCCAATGGCCTGCGCTCAGGCCAATGGCCTGCGCTCAGGCCAATGGCCTGCGCTCAGGCCAATGGCCTGCGCTCAGGCCAATGGCCTGCGCTCAGGCCAATGGCCTGCGCTCAGGCCAATGGCCTGCGCTCTCCTTTCCTCTGGATTTGACTTTTCCTCTTCTCTCCCCCCCCCCCACCTAATCTCAGGTTTTTTGTTTTCTTTATTTCCTTTACCACTCTTTCCTTCTTTCACACTCTTCCAGATTGTGCAACGTTTCCTCTTTCCTTCCTGGTCCTTTTGTCTCCTGCTTTTACAGAGGTCAGCACAAAAGGAGGAGGAGGATTTCTATATGGTAAATGTTTCAAAGTGGGGACTTCATCTGTGGTATGTCACAAATGGGACCTGCACCCAATTGTTGCAGTGTGTTCTGCTGCTTCTGTTTAGAGTTCCAGCCAGCTCTTCCCTCCAAGTGCATTACACAAGCACGCACACACAGAGACACGGGGACGCCCCATTCCATAATGATAATTTTATTCTTTATACCCCACACAACTGACTGGGTTGCCCCAGCCGCTCTGGGCGGCATCCATCATGTATAAAAACATAATAAAACACTAGATGTTTTTAAAAAAACACCCTTCAGTGTACAAGATTGCCTTCAGACGGCTTGGGAGTCGGAGAACTCCATACCCCCCAACATTTCTCCTTTGAAAATAGGGACACCCTAAGGAAAAGAGATTAACAGTAATCCTTCAAGTGGTTTGGCTATGCGTTGGTTAATGGGTTAATTGGTGAGCTATGAGGTAAAGGGGAGGGTCAGATGCCTTGTCAATCAAAGAATGCCTTGTCAACCAACCAGAGGCAGCTTTGCAAACCCAGCAGCCTTGTCAACCAACCAGAAGCCGTTTGTCAATGCCAGCAGCCTTGTCAACCAATCAGAGGGAGCATTTTCACTCCCAGCAGTAGGTATAAAACCAGCAGGCCCGGCCTGCGCTCAGGCCAATGGCCTGCGCTCAGGCCAATGGCCTGCGCTCAGGCCAATGGCCTGCGCTCAGGCCAATGGCCTGCGCTCAGGCCAATGGCCTGCGCTCAGGCCAATGGCCTGCGCTCAGGCCAATGGCCTGCGCTCAGGCCAATGGCCTGCGCTCAGGCCAATGGCCTGCGCTCAGGCCAATGGCCTGCGCTCAGGCCAATGGCCTGCGCTCAGGCCAATGGCCTGCGCTCAGGCCAATGGCCTGCGCTCAGGCCAATGGCCTGCGCTCAGGCCAATGGCCTGCGCTCAGGCCAATGGCCTGCGCTCAGGCCAATGGCCTG
>NW_027554770.1:0-33861 GCF_964188315.1 Podarcis muralis
TGAAAATGCTCCCTCTGATTGGTTGACAAGGCTGCTGGCATTGACAAACGGCTTCTGGTTGGTTGACAAGGCTGCTGGGTTTGCAAAGCTGCCTCTGGTTGGTTGACAAGGCATTCTTTGATTGACAAGGCATCTGACCCTCCCCTTTACCTCATAGCTCACCAATTAACCCATTAACCAACGCATAGCCAAACCACTTGAAGGATTACTGTTAATCTCTTTTCCTTAGGGTGTCCCTATTTTCAAAGGAGAAATGTTGGGGGGTATGGAGTTCTCCGACTCCCAAGCCGTCTGAAGGCAATCTTGTACACTGAAGGGTGTTTTTTTAAAAACATCTAGTGTTTTATTATGTTTTTATACATGATGGATGCCGCCCAGAGCGGCTGGGGCAACCCAGTCAGTTGTGTGGGGTATAAAGAATAAAATTATCATTATGGAATGGGGCGTCCCCGTGTCTCTGTGTGTGCGTGCTTGTGTAATGCACTTGGAGGGAAGAGCTGGCTGGAACTCTAAACAGAAGCAGCAGAACACACTGCAACAATTGGGTGCAGGTCCCATTTGTGACATACCACAGATGAAGTCCCCACTTTGAAACATTTACCATATAGAAATCCTCCTCCTCCTTTTGTGCTGACCTCTGTAAAAGCAGGAGACAAAAGGACCAGGAAGGAAAGAGGAAACGTTGCACAATCTGGAAGAGTGTGAAAGAAGGAAAGAGTGGTAAAGGAAATAAAGAAAACAAAAAACCTGAGATTAGGTGGGGGGGGGGGGAGAGAAGAGGAAAAGTCAAATCCAGAGGGAAAGGAGCGCGCAGGCCATTGGCCTGAGCGCAGGCCATTGGCCTGAGCGCAGGCCATTGGCCTGAGCGCAGGCCATTGGCCTGAGCGCAGGCCATTGGCCTGAGCGCAGGCCATTGGCCTGAGCGCAGGCCATTGGCCTGAGCGCAGGCCATTGGCCTGAGCGCAGGCCATTGGCCTGAGCGCAGGCCATTGGCCTGAGCGCAGGCCATTGGCCTGAGCGCAGGCCATTGGCCTGAGCGCAGGCCATTGGCCTGAGCGCAGGCCATTGGCCTGAGCGCAGGCCATTGGCCTGAGCGCAGGCCATTGGCCTGAGCGCAGGCCATTGGCCTGAGCGCAGGCCATTGGCCTGAGCGCAGGCCATTGGCCTGAGCGCAGGCCATTGGCCTGAGCGCAGGCCGGGCCTGCTGGTTTTATACCTACTGCTGGGAGTGAAAATGCTCCCTCTGATTGGTTGACAAGGCTGCTGGCATTGACAAACGGCTTCTGGTTGGTTGACAAGGCTGCTGGGTTTGCAAAGCTGCCTCTGGTTGGTTGACAAGGCATTCTTTGATTGACAAGGCATCTGACCCTCCCCTTTACCTCATAGCTCACCAATTAACCCATTAACCAACGCATAGCCAAACCACTTGAAGAATTACTGTTAATCTCTTTTCCTTAGGGTGTCCCTATTTTCAAAGGAGAAATGTTGGGGGGTATGGAGTTCTCCGACTCCCAAGCCGTCTGAAGGCAATCTTGTACACTGAAGGGTGTTTTTTTAAAAACATCTAGTGTTTTATTATGTTTTTATACATGATGGATGCCGCCCAGAGCGGCTGGGGCAACCCAGTCAGTTGTGTGGGGTATAAAGAATAAAATTATCATTATGGAATGGGGCGTCCCCGTGTCTCTGTGTGTGCGTGCTTGTGTAATGCACTTGGAGGGAAGAGCTGGCTGGAACTCTAAACAGAAGCAGCAGAACACACTGCAACAATTGGGTGCAGGTCCCATTTGTGACATACCACAGATGAAGTCCCCACTTTGAAACATTTACCATATAGAAATCCTCCTCCTCCTTTTGTGCTGACCTCTGTAAAAGCAGGAGACAAAAGGACCAGGAAGGAAAGAGGAAACGTTGCACAATCTGGAAGAGTGTGAAAGAAGGAAAGAGTGGTAAAGGAAATAAAGAAAACAAAAAACCTGAGATTAGGTGGGGGGGGGGAGAGAAGAGGAAAAGTCAAATCCAGAGGGAAAGGAGCGCGCAGGCCATTGGCCTGAGCGCAGGCCATTGGCCTGAGCGCAGGCCATTGGCCTGAGCGCAGGCCATTGGCCTGAGCGCAGGCCATTGGCCTGAGCGCAGGCCATTGGCCTGAGCGCAGGCCATTGGCCTGCTGGTTTTATACCTACTGCTGGGAGTGAAAATGCTCCCTCTGATTGGTTGACAAGGCTGCTGGCATTGACAAACGGCTTCTGGTTGGTTGACAAGGCTGCTGGGTTTGCAAAGCTGCCTCTGGTTGGTTGACAAGGCATTCTTTGATTGACAAGGCATCTGACCCTCCCCTTTACCTCATAGCTCACCAATTAACCCATTAACCAACGCATAGCCAAACCACTTGAAGGATTACTGTTAATCTCTTTTCCTTAGGGTGTCCCTATTTTCAAAGGAGAAATGTTGGGGGGTATGGAGTTCTCCGACTCCCAAGCCGTCTGAAGGCAATCTTGTACACTGAAGGGTGTTTTTTTAAAAACATCTAGTGTTTTATTATGTTTTTATACATGATGGATGCCGCCCAGAGCGGCTGGGGCAACCCAGTCAGTTGTGTGGGGTATAAAGAATAAAATTATCATTATGGAATGGGGCGTCCCCGTGTCTCTGTGTGTGCGTGCTTGTGTAATGCACTTGGAGGGAAGAGCTGGCTGGAACTCTAAACAGAAGCAGCAGAACACACTGCAACAATTGGGTGCAGGTCCCATTTGTGACATACCACAGATGAAGTCCCCACTTTGAAACATTTACCATATAGAAATCCTCCTCCTCCTTTTGTGCTGACCTCTGTAAAAGCAGGAGACAAAAGGACCAGGAAGGAAAGAGGAAACGTTGCACAATCTGGAAGAGTGTGAAAGAAGGAAAGAGTGGTAAAGGAAATAAAGAAAACAAAAAACCTGAGATTAGGTGGGGGGGGGGGAGAGAAGAGGAAAAGTCAAATCCAGAGGGAAAGGAGAGCGCAGGCCATTGGCCTGAGCGCAGGCCATTGGCCTGAGCGCAGGCCATTGGCCTGAGCGCAGGCCATTGGCCTGAGCGCAGGCCATTGGCCTGAGCGCAGGCCATTGGCCTGAGCGCAGGCCATTGGCCTGAGCGCAGGCCATTGGCCTGAGCGCAGGCCATTGGCCTGAGCGCAGGCCATTGGCCTGAGCGCAGGCCATTGGCCTGAGCGCAGGCCATTGGCCTGAGCGCAGGCCATTGGCCTGAGCGCAGGCCATTGGCCTGAGCGCAGGCCATTGGCCTGAGCGCAGGCCATTGGCCTGAGCGCAGGCCATTGGCCTGAGCGCAGGCCATTGGCCTGAGCGCAGGCCGGGCCTGCTGGTTTTATACCTACTGCTGGGAGTGAAAATGCTCCCTCTGATTGGTTGACAAGGCTGCTGGCATTGACAAACGGCTTCTGGTTGGTTGACAAGGCTGCTGGGTTTGCAAAGCTGCCTCTGGTTGGTTGACAAGGCATTCTTTGATTGACAAGGCATCTGACCCTCCCCTTTACCTCATAGCTCACCAATTAACCCATTAACCAACGCATAGCCAAACCACTTGAAGGATTACTGTTAATCTCTTTTCCTTAGGGTGTCCCTATTTTCAAAGGAGAAATGTTGGGGGGTATGGAGTTCTCCGACTCCCAAGCCGTCTGAAGGCAATCTTGTACACTGAAGGGTGTTTTTTTAAAAACATCTAGTGTTTTATTATGTTTTTATACATGATGGATGCCGCCCAGAGCGGCTGGGGCAACCCAGTCAGTTGTGTGGGGTATAAAGAATAAAATTATCATTATGGAATGGGGCGTCCCCGTGTCTCTGTGTGTGCGTGCTTGTGTAATGCACTTGGAGGGAAGAGCTGGCTGGAACTCTAAACAGAAGCAGCAGAACACACTGCAACAATTGGGTGCAGGTCCCATTTGTGACATACCACAGATGAAGTCCCCACTTTGAAACATTTACCATATAGAAATCCTCCTCCTCCTTTTGTGCTGACCTCTGTAAAAGCAGGAGACAAAAGGACCAGGAAGGAAAGAGGAAACGTTGCACAATCTGGAAGAGTGTGAAAGAAGGAAAGAGTGGTAAAGGAAATAAAGAAAACAAAAAACCTGAGATTAGGTGGGGGGGGGGGGAGAGAAGAGGAAAAGTCAAATCCAGAGGGAAAGGAGCGCGCAGGCCATTGGCCTGAGCGCAGGCCATTGGCCTGAGCGCAGGCCATTGGCCTGAGCGCAGGCCATTGGCCTGAGCGCAGGCCATTGGCCTGAGCGCAGGCCATTGGCCTGAGCGCAGGCCATTGGCCTGAGCGCAGGCCATTGGCCTGAGCGCAGGCCATTGGCCTGAGCGCAGGCCATTGGCCTGAGCGCAGGCCATTGGCCTGAGCGCAGGCCATTGGCCTGAGCGCAGGCCATTGGCCTGAGCGCAGGCCATTGGCCTGAGCGCAGGCCATTGGCCTGAGCGCAGGCCATTGGCCTGAGCGCAGGCCATTGGCCTGAGCGCAGGCCATTGGCCTGAGCGCAGGCCATTGGCCTGAGCGCAGGCCATTGGCCTGAGCGCAGGCCATTGGCCTGAGCGCAGGCCATTGGCCTGAGCGCAGGCCATTGGCCTGAGCGCAGGCCATTGGCCTGAGCGCAGGCCGGGCCTGCTGGTTTTATACCTACTGCTGGGAGTGAAAATGCTCCCTCTGATTGGTTGACAAGGCTGCTGGCATTGACAAACGGCTTCTGGTTGGTTGACAAGGCTGCTGGGTTTGCAAAGCTGCCTCTGGTTGGTTGACAAGGCATTCTTTGATTGACAAGGCATCTGACCCTCCCCTTTACCTCATAGCTCACCAATTAACCCATTAACCAACGCATAGCCAAACCACTTGAAGGATTACTGTTAATCTCTTTTCCTTAGGGTGTCCCTATTTTCAAAGGAGAAATGTTGGGGGGTATGGAGTTCTCCGACTCCCAAGCCGTCTGAAGGCAATCTTGTACACTGAAGGGTGTTTTTTTAAAAACATCTAGTGTTTTATTATGTTTTTTATACATGATGGATGCCGCCCAGAGCGGCTGGGGCAACCCAGTCAGTTGTGTGGGGTATAAAGAATAAAATTATCATTATGGAATGGGGCGTCCCCGTGTCTCTGTGTGTGCGTGCTTGTGTAATGCACTTGGAGGGAAGAGCTGGCTGGAACTCTAAACAGAAGCAGCAGAACACACTGCAACAATTGGGTGCAGGTCCCATTTGTGACATACCACAGATGAAGTCCCCACTTTGAAACATTTACCATATAGAAATCCTCCTCCTCCTTTTGTGCTGACCTCTGTAAAAGCAGGAGACAAAAGGACCAGGAAGGAAAGAGGAAACGTTGCACAATCTGGAAGAGTGTGAAAGAAGGAAAGAGTGGTAAAGGAAATAAAGAAAACAAAAAACCTGAGATTAGGTGGGGGGGGGGGAGAGAAGAGGAAAAGTCAAATCCAGAGGGAAAGGAGCGCGCAGGCCATTGGCCTGAGCGCAGGCCATTGGCCTGAGCGCAGGCCATTGGCCTGAGCGCAGGCCATTGGCCTGAGCGCAGGCCATTGGCCTGAGCGCAGGCCATTGGCCTGAGCGCAGGCCATTGGCCTGAGCGCAGGCCATTGGCCTGAGCGCAGGCCATTGGCCTGAGCGCAGGCCATTGGCCTGAGCGCAGGCCATTGGCCTGAGCGCAGGCCATTGGCCTGAGCGCAGGCCATTGGCCTGAGCGCAGGCCATTGGCCTGAGCGCAGGCCATTGGCCTGAGCGCAGGCCATTGGCCTGAGCGCAGGCCATTGGCCTGAGCGCAGGCCATTGGCCTGAGCGCAGGCCATTGGCCTGAGCGCAGGCCGGGCCTGCTGGTTTTATACCTACTGCTGGGAGTGAAAATGCTCCCTCTGATTGGTTGACAAGGCTGCTGGCATTGACAAACGGCTTCTGGTTGGTTGACAAGGCTGCTGGGTTTGCAAAGCTGCCTCTGGTTGGTTGACAAGGCATTCTTTGATTGACAAGGCATCTGACCCTCCCCTTTACCTCATAGCTCACCAATTAACCCATTAACCAACGCATAGCCAAACCACTTGAAGGATTACTGTTAATCTCTTTTCCTTAGGGTGTCCCTATTTTCAAAGGAGAAATGTTGGGGGGTATGGAGTTCTCCGACTCCCAAGCCGTCTGAAGGCAATCTTGTACACTGAAGGGTGTTTTTTTAAAAACATCTAGTGTTTTATTATGTTTTTATACATGATGGATGCCGCCCAGAGCGGCTGGGGCAACCCAGTCAGTTGTGTGGGGTATAAAGAATAAAATTATCATTATGGAATGGGGCGTCCCCGTGTCTCTGTGTGTGCGTGCTTGTGTAATGCACTTGGAGGGAAGAGCTGGCTGGAACTCTAAACAGAAGCAGCAGAACACACTGCAACAATTGGGTGCAGGTCCCATTTGTGACATACCACAGATGAAGTCCCACTTTGAAACATTTACCATATAGAAATCCTCCTCCTCCTTTTGTGCTGACCTCTGTAAAAGCAGGAGACAAAAGGACCAGGAAGGAAAGAGGAAACGTTGCACAATCTGGAAGAGTGTGAAAGAAGGAAAGAGTGGTAAAGGAAATAAAGAAAACAAAAAACCTGAGATTAGGTGGGGGGGGGGGGAGAGAAGAGGAAAAGTCAAATCCAGAGGGAAAGGAGCGCGCAGGCCATTGGCCTGAGCGCAGGCCATTGGCCTGAGCGCAGGCCATTGGCCTGAGCGCAGGCCATTGGCCTGAGCGCAGGCCATTGGCCTGAGCGCAGGCCATTGGCCTGAGCGCAGGCCATTGGCCTGAGCGCAGGCCATTGGCCTGAGCGCAGGCCATTGGCCTGAGCGCAGGCCATTGGCCTGAGCGCAGGCCATTGGCCTGAGCGCAGGCCATTGGCCTGAGCGCAGGCCATTGGCCTGAGCGCAGGCCATTGGCCTGAGCGCAGGCCATTGGCCTGAGCGCAGGCCATTGGCCTGAGCGCAGGCCATTGGCCTGAGCGCAGGCCATTGGCCTGAGCGCAGGCCATTGGCCTGAGCGCAGGCCATTGGCCTGAGCGCAGGCCATTGGCCTGAGCGCAGGCCATTGGCCTGAGCGCAGGCCATTGGCCTGAGCGCAGGCCATTGGCCTGAGCGCAGGCCGGGCCTGCTGGTTTTATACCTACTGCTGGGAGTGAAAATGCTCCCTCTGATTGGTTGACAAGGCTGCTGGCATTGACAAACGGCTTCTGGTTGGTTGACAAGGCTGCTGGGTTTGCAAAGCTGCCTCTGGTTGGTTGACAAGGCATTCTTTGATTGACAAGGCATCTGACCCTCCCCTTTACCTCATAGCTCACCAATTAACCCATTAACCAACGCATAGCCAAACCACTTGAAGGATTACTGTTAATCTCTTTTCCTTAGGGTGTCCCTATTTTCAAAGGAGAAATGTTGGGGGGTATGGAGTTCTCCGACTCCCAAGCCGTCTGAAGGCAATCTTGTACACTGAAGGGTGTTTTTTTAAAAACATCTAGTGTTTTATTATGTTTTTATACATGATGGATGCCGCCCAGAGCGGCTGGGGCAACCCAGTCAGTTGTGTGGGGTATAAAGAATAAAATTATCATTATGGAATGGGGCGTCCCCGTGTCTCTGTGTGTGCGTGCTTGTGTAATGCACTTGGAGGGAAGAGCTGGCTGGAACTCTAAACAGAAGCAGCAGAACACACTGCAACAATTGGGTGCAGGTCCCATTTGTGACATACCACAGATGAAGTCCCCACTTTGAAACATTTACCATATAGAAATCCTCCTCCTCCTTTTGTGCTGACCTCTGTAAAAGCAGGAGACAAAAGGACCAGGAAGGAAAGAGGAAACGTTGCACAATCTGGAAGAGTGTGAAAGAAGGAAAGAGTGGTAAAGGAAATAAAGAAAACAAAAAACCTGAGATTAGGTGGGGGGGGGGGAGAGAAGAGGAAAAGTCAAATCCAGAGGGAAAGGAGCGCGCAGGCCATTGGCCTGAGCGCAGGCCATTGGCCTGAGCGCAGGCCATTGGCCTGAGCGCAGGCCATTGGCCTGAGCGCAGGCCATTGGCCTGAGCGCAGGCCATTGGCCTGAGCGCAGGCCATTGGCCTGAGCGCAGGCCATTGGCCTGAGCGCAGGCCATTGGCCTGAGCGCAGGCCATTGGCCTGAGCGCAGGCCATTGGCCTGAGCGCAGGCCATTGGCCTGAGCGCAGGCCATTGGCCTGAGCGCAGGCCATTGGCCTGAGCGCAGGCCATTGGCCTGAGCGCAGGCCATTGGCCTGAGCGCAGGCCATTGGCCTGAGCGCAGGCCATTGGCCTGAGCGCAGGCCATTGGCCTGAGCGCAGGCCATTGGCCTGAGCGCAGGCCGGGCCTGCTGGTTTTATACCTACTGCTGGGAGTGAAAATGCTCCCTCTGATTGGTTGACAAGGCTGCTGGCATTGACAAACGGCTTCTGGTTGGTTGACAAGGCTGCTGGGTTTGCAAAGCTGCCTCTGGTTGGTTGACAAGGCATTCTTTGATTGACAAGGCATCTGACCCTCCCCTTTACCTCATAGCTCACCAATTAACCCATTAACCAACGCATAGCCAAACCACTTGAAGGATTACTGTTAATCTCTTTTCCTTAGGGTGTCCCTATTTTCAAAGGAGAAATGTTGGGGGGTATGGAGTTCTCCGACTCCCAAGCCGTCTGAAGGCAATCTTGTACACTGAAGGGTGTTTTTTTAAAAACATCTAGTGTTTTATTATGTTTTTATACATGATGGATGCCGCCCAGAGCGGCTGGGGCAACCCAGTCAGTTGTGTGGGGTATAAAGAATAAAATTATCATTATGGAATGGGGCGTCCCCGTGTCTCTGTGTGTGCGTGCTTGTGTAATGCACTTGGAGGGAAGAGCTGGCTGGAACTCTAAACAGAAGCAGCAGAACACACTGCAACAATTGGGTGCAGGTCCCATTTGTGACATACCACAGATGAAGTCCCCACTTTGAAACATTTACCATATAGAAATCCTCCTCCTCCTTTTGTGCTGACCTCTGTAAAAGCAGGAGACAAAAGGACCAGGAAGGAAAGAGGAAACGTTGCACAATCTGGAAGAGTGTGAAAGAAGGAAAGAGTGGTAAAGGAAATAAAGAAAACAAAAAACCTGAGATTAGGTGGGGGGGGGGAGAGAAGAGGAAAAGTCAAATCCAGAGGGAAAGGAGCGCGCAGGCCATTGGCCTGAGCGCAGGCCATTGGCCTGAGCGCAGGCCATTGGCCTGAGCGCAGGCCATTGGCCTGAGCGCAGGCCATTGGCCTGAGCGCAGGCCATTGGCCTGAGCGCAGGCCATTGGCCTGAGCGCAGGCCATTGGCCTGAGCGCAGGCCATTGGCCTGAGCGCAGGCCATTGGCCTGAGCGCAGGCCATTGGCCTGAGCGCAGGCCATTGGCCTGAGCGCAGGCCATTGGCCTGAGCGCAGGCCATTGGCCTGAGCGCAGGCCATTGGCCTGAGCGCAGGCCATTGGCCTGAGCGCAGGCCATTGGCCTGAGCGCAGGCCGGGCCTGCTGGTTTTATACCTACTGCTGGGAGTGAAAATGCTCCCTCTGATTGGTTGACAAGGCTGCTGGCATTGACAAACGGCTTCTGGTTGGTTGACAAGGCTGCTGGGTTTGCAAAGCTGCCTCTGGTTGGTTGACAAGGCATTCTTTGATTGACAAGGCATCTGACCCTCCCCTTTACCTCATAGCTCACCAATTAACCCATTAACCAACGCATAGCCAAACCACTTGAAGGATTACTGTTAATCTCTTTTCCTTAGGGTGTCCCTATTTTCAAAGGAGAAATGTTGGGGGGTATGGAGTTCTCCGACTCCCAAGCCGTCTGAAGGCAATCTTGTACACTGAAGGGTGTTTTTTTAAAAACATCTAGTGTTTTATTATGTTTTTATACATGATGGATGCCGCCCAGAGCGGCTGGGGCAACCCAGTCAGTTGTGTGGGGTATAAAGAATAAAATTATCATTATGGAATGGGGCGTCCCCGTGTCTCTGTGTGTGCGTGCTTGTGTAATGCACTTGGAGGGAAGAGCTGGCTGGAACTCTAAACAGAAGCAGCAGAACACACTGCAACAATTGGGTGCAGGTCCCATTTGTGACATACCACAGATGAAGTCCCCACTTTGAAACATTTACCATATAGAAATCCTCCTCCTCCTTTTGTGCTGACCTCTGTAAAAGCAGGAGACAAAAGGACCAGGAAGGAAAGAGGAAACGTTGCACAATCTGGAAGAGTGTGAAAGAAGGAAAGAGTGGTAAAGGAAATAAAGAAAACAAAAAACCTGAGATTAGGTGGGGGGGGGGAGAGAAGAGGAAAAGTCAAATCCAGAGGGAAAGGAGAGCGCAGGCCATTGGCCTGAGCGCAGGCCATTGGCCTGAGCGCAGGCCATTGGCCTGAGCGCAGGCCATTGGCCTGAGCGCAGGCCATTGGCCTGAGCGCAGGCCATTGGCCTGAGCGCAGGCCATTGGCCTGAGCGCAGGCCATTGGCCTGAGCGCAGGCCATTGGCCTGAGCGCAGGCCATTGGCCTGAGCGCAGGCCATTGGCCTGAGCGCAGGCCATTGGCCTGAGCGCAGGCCATTGGCCTGAGCGCAGGCCATTGGCCTGAGCGCAGGCCATTGGCCTGAGCGCAGGCCATTGGCCTGAGCGCAGGCCATTGGCCTGAGCGCAGGCCATTGGCCTGAGCGCAGGCCATTGGCCTGAGCGCAGGCCATTGGCCTGAGCGCAGGCCATTGGCCTGAGCGCAGGCCATTGGCCTGAGCGCAGGCCATTGGCCTGAGCGCAGGCCATTGGCCTGAGCGCAGGCCATTGGCCTGAGCGCAGGCCATTGGCCTGAGCGCAGGCCATTGGCCTGAGCGCAGGCCATTGGCCTGAGCGCAGGCCATTGGCCTGAGCGCAGGCCGGGCCTGCTGGTTTTATACCTACTGCTGGGAGTGAAAATGCTCCCTCTGATTGGTTGACAAGGCTGCTGGCATTGACAAACGGCTTCTGGTTGGTTGACAAGGCTGCTGGGTTTGCAAAGCTGCCTCTGGTTGGTTGACAAGGCATTCTTTGATTGACAAGGCATCTGACCCTCCCCTTTACCTCATAGCTCACCAATTAACCCATTAACCAACGCATAGCCAAACCACTTGAAGGATTACTGTTAATCTCTTTTCCTTAGGGTGTCCCTATTTTCAAAGGAGAAATGTTGGGGGGTATGGAGTTCTCCGACTCCCAAGCCGTCTGAAGGCAATCTTGTACACTGAAGGGTGTTTTTTTAAAAACATCTAGTGTTTTATTATGTTTTTATACATGATGGATGCCGCCCAGAGCGGCTGGGGCAACCCAGTCAGTTGTGTGGGGTATAAAGAATAAAATTATCATTATGGAATGGGGCGTCCCCGTGTCTCTGTGTGTGCGTGCTTGTGTAATGCACTTGGAGGGAAGAGCTGGCTGGAACTCTAAACAGAAGCAGCAGAACACACTGCAACAATTGGGTGCAGGTCCCATTTGTGACATACCACAGATGAAGTCCCCACTTTGAAACATTTACCATATAGAAATCCTCCTCCTCCTTTTGTGCTGACCTCTGTAAAAGCAGGAGACAAAAGGACCAGGAAGGAAAGAGGAAACGTTGCACAATCTGGAAGAGTGTGAAAGAAGGAAAGAGTGGTAAAGGAAATAAAGAAAACAAAAAACCTGAGATTAGGTGGGGGGGGGGGGAGAGAAGAGGAAAAGTCAAATCCAGAGGGAAAGGAGAGCGCAGGCCATTGGCCTGAGCGCAGGCCATTGGCCTGAGCGCAGGCCATTGGCCTGAGCGCAGGCCATTGGCCTGAGCGCAGGCCATTGGCCTGAGCGCAGGCCATTGGCCTGAGCGCAGGCCATTGGCCTGAGCGCAGGCCATTGGCCTGAGCGCAGGCCATTGGCCTGAGCGCAGGCCATTGGCCTGAGCGCAGGCCATTGGCCTGAGCGCAGGCCATTGGCCTGAGCGCAGGCCATTGGCCTGAGCGCAGGCCATTGGCCTGAGCGCAGGCCATTGGCCTGAGCGCAGGCCATTGGCCTGAGCGCAGGCCATTGGCCTGAGCGCAGGCCATTGGCCTGAGCGCAGGCCATTGGCCTGAGCGCAGGCCATTGGCCTGAGCGCAGGCCATTGGCCTGAGCGCAGGCCATTGGCCTGAGCGCAGGCCATTGGCCTGAGCGCAGGCCATTGGCCTGAGCGCAGGCCGGGCCTGCTGGTTTTATACCTACTGCTGGGAGTGAAAATGCTCCCTCTGATTGGTTGACAAGGCTGCTGGCATTGACAAACGGCTTCTGGTTGGTTGACAAGGCTGCTGGGTTTGCAAAGCTGCCTCTGGTTGGTTGACAAGGCATTCTTTGATTGACAAGGCATCTGACCCTCCCCTTTACCTCATAGCTCACCAATTAACCCATTAACCAACGCATAGCCAAACCACTTGAAGGATTACTGTTAATCTCTTTTCCTTAGGGTGTCCCTATTTTCAAAGGAGAAATGTTGGGGGGTATGGAGTTCTCCGACTCCCAAGCCGTCTGAAGGCAATCTTGTACACTGAAGGGTGTTTTTTTAAAAACATCTAGTGTTTTATTATGTTTTTATACATGATGGATGCCGCCCAGAGCGGCTGGGGCAACCCAGTCAGTTGTGTGGGGTATAAAGAATAAAATTATCATTATGGAATGGGGCGTCCCCGTGTCTCTGTGTGTGCGTGCTTGTGTAATGCACTTGGAGGGAAGAGCTGGCTGGAACTCTAAACAGAAGCAGCAGAACACACTGCAACAATTGGGTGCAGGTCCCATTTGTGACATACCACAGATGAAGTCCCCACTTTGAAACATTTACCATATAGAAATCCTCCTCCTCCTTTTGTGCTGACCTCTGTAAAAGCAGGAGACAAAAGGACCAGGAAGGAAAGAGGAAACGTTGCACAATCTGGAAGAGTGTGAAAGAAGGAAAGAGTGGTAAAGGAAATAAAGAAAACAAAAAACCTGAGATTAGGTGGGGGGGGGGGGAGAGAAGAGGAAAAGTCAAATCCAGAGGGAAAGGAGCGCGCAGGCCATTGGCCTGAGCGCAGGCCATTGGCCTGAGCGCAGGCCATTGGCCTGAGCGCAGGCCATTGGCCTGAGCGCAGGCCATTGGCCTGAGCGCAGGCCATTGGCCTGAGCGCAGGCCATTGGCCTGAGCGCAGGCCATTGGCCTGAGCGCAGGCCATTGGCCTGAGCGCAGGCCATTGGCCTGAGCGCAGGCCATTGGCCTGAGCGCAGGCCATTGGCCTGAGCGCAGGCCATTGGCCTGAGCGCAGGCCATTGGCCTGAGCGCAGGCCATTGGCCTGAGCGCAGGCCATTGGCCTGAGCGCAGGCCATTGGCCTGAGCGCAGGCCATTGGCCTGAGCGCAGGCCATTGGCCTGAGCGCAGGCCATTGGCCTGAGCGCAGGCCATTGGCCTGAGCGCAGGCCATTGGCCTGAGCGCAGGCCATTGGCCTGAGCGCAGGCCATTGGCCTGAGCGCAGGCCATTGGCCTGAGCGCAGGCCGGGCCTGCTGGTTTTATACCTACTGCTGGGAGTGAAAATGCTCCCTCTGATTGGTTGACAAGGCTGCTGGCATTGACAAACGGCTTCTGGTTGGTTGACAAGGCTGCTGGGTTTGCAAAGCTGCCTCTGGTTGGTTGACAAGGCATTCTTTGATTGACAAGGCATCTGACCCTCCCCTTTACCTCATAGCTCACCAATTAACCCATTAACCAACGCATAGCCAAACCACTTGAAGGATTACTGTTAATCTCTTTTCCTTAGGGTGTCCCTATTTTCAAAGGAGAAATGTTGGGGGGTATGGAGTTCTCCGACTCCCAAGCCGTCTGAAGGCAATCTTGTACACTGAAGGGTGTTTTTTTAAAAACATCTAGTGTTTTATTATGTTTTTATACATGATGGATGCCGCCCAGAGCGGCTGGGGCAACCCAGTCAGTTGTGTGGGGTATAAAGAATAAAATTATCATTATGGAATGGGGCGTCCCCGTGTCTCTGTGTGTGCGTGCTTGTGTAATGCACTTGGAGGGAAGAGCTGGCTGGAACTCTAAACAGAAGCAGCAGAACACACTGCAACAATTGGGTGCAGGTCCCATTTGTGACATACCACAGATGAAGTCCCCACTTTGAAACATTTACCATATAGAAATCCTCCTCCTCCTTTTGTGCTGACCTCTGTAAAAGCAGGAGACAAAAGGACCAGGAAGGAAAGAGGAAACGTTGCACAATCTGGAAGAGTGTGAAAGAAGGAAAGAGTGGTAAAGGAAATAAAGAAAACAAAAAACCTGAGATTAGGTGGGGGGGGGGAGAGAAGAGGAAAAGTCAAATCCAGAGGGAAAGGAGCGCGCAGGCCATTGGCCTGAGCGCAGGCCATTGGCCTGAGCGCAGGCCATTGGCCTGAGCGCAGGCCATTGGCCTGAGCGCAGGCCATTGGCCTGAGCGCAGGCCATTGGCCTGAGCGCAGGCCATTGGCCTGAGCGCAGGCCATTGGCCTGAGCGCAGGCCATTGGCCTGAGCGCAGGCCATTGGCCTGAGCGCAGGCCATTGGCCTGAGCGCAGGCCATTGGCCTGAGCGCAGGCCATTGGCCTGAGCGCAGGCCATTGGCCTGAGCGCAGGCCATTGGCCTGAGCGCAGGCCATTGGCCTGAGCGCAGGCCATTGGCCTGAGCGCAGGCCATTGGCCTGAGCGCAGGCCATTGGCCTGAGCGCAGGCCGGGCCTGCTGGTTTTATACCTACTGCTGGGAGTGAAAATGCTCCCTCTGATTGGTTGACAAGGCTGCTGGCATTGACAAACGGCTTCTGGTTGGTTGACAAGGCTGCTGGGTTTGCAAAGCTGCCTCTGGTTGGTTGACAAGGCATTCTTTGATTGACAAGGCATCTGACCCTCCCCTTTACCTCATAGCTCACCAATTAACCCATTAACCAACGCATAGCCAAACCACTTGAAGGATTACTGTTAATCTCTTTTCCTTAGGGTGTCCCTATTTTCAAAGGAGAAATGTTGGGGGGTATGGAGTTCTCCGACTCCCAAGCCGTCTGAAGGCAATCTTGTACACTGAAGGGTGTTTTTTTAAAAACATCTAGTGTTTTATTATGTTTTTATACATGATGGATGCCGCCCAGAGCGGCTGGGGCAACCCAGTCAGTTGTGTGGGGTATAAAGAATAAAATTATCATTATGGAATGGGGCGTCCCCATGTCTCTGTGTGTGCGTGCTTGTGTAATGCACTTGGAGGGAAGAGCTGGCTGGAACTCTAAACAGAAGCAGCAGAACACACTGCAACAATTGGGTGCAGGTCCCATTTGTGACATACCACAGATGAAGTCCCCACTTTGAAACATTTACCATATAGAAATCCTCCTCCTCCTTTTGTGCTGACCTCTGTAAAAGCAGGAGACAAAAGGACCAGGAAGGAAAGAGGAAACGTTGCACAATCTGGAAGAGTGTGAAAGAAGGAAAGAGTGGTAAAGGAAATAAAGAAAACAAAAAACCTGAGATTAGGTGGGGGGGGGGGGAGAGAAGAGGAAAAGTCAAATCCAGAGGGAAAGGAGCGCGCAGGCCATTGGCCTGAGCGCAGGCCATTGGCCTGAGCGCAGGCCATTGGCCTGAGCGCAGGCCATTGGCCTGAGCGCAGGCCATTGGCCTGAGCGCAGGCCATTGGCCTGAGCGCAGGCCATTGGCCTGAGCGCAGGCCATTGGCCTGAGCGCAGGCCATTGGCCTGAGCGCAGGCCATTGGCCTGAGCGCAGGCCATTGGCCTGAGCGCAGGCCATTGGCCTGAGCGCAGGCCATTGGCCTGAGCGCAGGCCATTGGCCTGAGCGCAGGCCATTGGCCTGAGCGCAGGCCATTGGCCTGAGCGCAGGCCATTGGCCTGAGCGCAGGCCATTGGCCTGAGCGCAGGCCATTGGCCTGAGCGCAGGCCATTGGCCTGAGCGCAGGCCATTGGCCTGAGCGCAGGCCATTGGCCTGAGCGCAGGCCATTGGCCTGAGCGCAGGCCGGGCCTGCTGGTTTTATACCTACTGCTGGGAGTGAAAATGCTCCCTCTGATTGGTTGACAAGGCTGCTGGCATTGACAAACGGCTTCTGGTTGGTTGACAAGGCTGCTGGGTTTGCAAAGCTGCCTCTGGTTGGTTGACAAGGCATTCTTTGATTGACAAGGCATCTGACCCTCCCCTTTACCTCATAGCTCACCAATTAACCCATTAACCAACGCATAGCCAAACCACTTGAAGGATTACTGTTAATCTCTTTTCCTTAGGGTGTCCCTATTTTCAAAGGAGAAATGTTGGGGGGTATGGAGTTCTCCGACTCCCAAGCCGTCTGAAGGCAATCTTGTACACTGAAGGGTGTTTTTTTAAAAACATCTAGTGTTTTATTATGTTTTTATACATGATGGATGCCGCCCAGAGCGGCTGGGGCAACCCAGTCAGTTGTGTGGGGTATAAAGAATAAAATTATCATTATGGAATGGGGCGTCCCCGTGTCTCTGTGTGTGCGTGCTTGTGTAATGCACTTGGAGGGAAGAGCTGGCTGGAACTCTAAACAGAAGCAGCAGAACACACTGCAACAATTGGGTGCAGGTCCCATTTGTGACATACCACAGATGAAGTCCCCACTTTGAAACATTTACCATATAGAAATCCTCCTCCTCCTTTTGTGCTGACCTCTGTAAAAGCAGGAGACAAAAGGACCAGGAAGGAAAGAGGAAACGTTGCACAATCTGGAAGAGTGTGAAAGAAGGAAAGAGTGGTAAAGGAAATAAAGAAAACAAAAAACCTGAGATTAGGTGGGGGGGGGGGGAGAGAAGAGGAAAAGTCAAATCCAGAGGGAAAGGAGCGCGCAGGCCATTGGCCTGAGCGCAGGCCATTGGCCTGAGCGCAGGCCATTGGCCTGCTGGTTTTATACCTACTGCTGGGAGTGAAAATGCTCCCTCTGATTGGTTGACAAGGCTGCTGGCATTGACAAACGGCTTCTGGTTGGTTGACAAGGCTGCTGGGTTTGCAAAGCTGCCTCTGGTTGGTTGACAAGGCATTCTTTGATTGACAAGGCATCTGACCCTCCCCTTTACCTCATAGCTCACCAATTAACCCATTAACCAACGCATAGCCAAACCACTTGAAGGATTACTGTTAATCTCTTTTCCTTAGGGTGTCCCTATTTTCAAAGGAGAAATGTTGGGGGGTATGGAGTTCTCCGACTCCCAAGCCGTCTGAAGGCAATCTTGTACACTGAAGGGTGTTTTTTTAAAAACATCTAGTGTTTTATTATGTTTTTATACATGATGGATGCCGCCCAGAGCGGCTGGGGCAACCCAGTCAGTTGTGTGGGGTATAAAGAATAAAATTATCATTATGGAATGGGGCGTCCCCGTGTCTCTGTGTGTGCGTGCTTGTGTAATGCACTTGGAGGGAAGAGCTGGCTGGAACTCTAAACAGAAGCAGCAGAACACACTGCAACAATTGGGTGCAGGTCCCATTTGTGACATACCACAGATGAAGTCCCCACTTTGAAACATTTACCATATAGAAATCCTCCTCCTCCTTTTGTGCTGACCTCTGTAAAAGCAGGAGACAAAAGGACCAGGAAGGAAAGAGGAAACGTTGCACAATCTGGAAGAGTGTGAAAGAAGGAAAGAGTGGTAAAGGAAATAAAGAAAACAAAAAACCTGAGATTAGGTGGGGGGGGGGGAGAGAAGAGGAAAAGTCAAATCCAGAGGGAAAGGAGAGCGCAGGCCATTGGCCTGAGCGCAGGCCATTGGCCTGAGCGCAGGCCATTGGCCTGAGCGCAGGCCATTGGCCTGAGCGCAGGCCATTGGCCTGAGCGCAGGCCATTGGCCTGAGCGCAGGCCATTGGCCTGAGCGCAGGCCATTGGCCTGAGCGCAGGCCATTGGCCTGAGCGCAGGCCATTGGCCTGAGCGCAGGCCATTGGCCTGAGCGCAGGCCATTGGCCTGAGCGCAGGCCATTGGCCTGAGCGCAGGCCATTGGCCTGAGCGCAGGCCATTGGCCTGAGCGCAGGCCATTGGCCTGAGCGCAGGCCATTGGCCTGAGCGCAGGCCATTGGCCTGAGCGCAGGCCATTGGCCTGAGCGCAGGCCATTGGCCTGAGCGCAGGCCATTGGCCTGAGCGCAGGCCATTGGCCTGAGCGCAGGCCATTGGCCTGAGCGCAGGCCATTGGCCTGAGCGCAGGCCATTGGCCTGAGCGCAGGCCATTGGCCTGAGCGCAGGCCATTGGCCTGAGCGCAGGCCATTGGCCTGAGCGCAGGCCATTGGCCTGAGCGCAGGCCATTGGCCTGAGCGCAGGCCATTGGCCTGAGCGCAGGCCATTGGCCTGAGCGCAGGCCGGGCCTGCTGGTTTTATACCTACTGCTGGGAGTGAAAATGCTCCCTCTGATTGGTTGACAAGGCTGCTGGCATTGACAAACGGCTTCTGGTTGGTTGACAAGGCTGCTGGGTTTGCAAAGCTGCCTCTGGTTGGTTGACAAGGCATTCTTTGATTGACAAGGCATCTGACCCTCCCCTTTACCTCATAGCTCACCAATTAACCCATTAACCAACGCATAGCCAAACCACTTGAAGGATTACTGTTAATCTCTTTTCCTTAGGGTGTCCCTATTTTCAAAGGAGAAATGTTGGGGGGTATGGAGTTCTCCGACTCCCAAGCCGTCTGAAGGCAATCTTGTACACTGAAGGGTGTTTTTTTAAAAACATCTAGTGTTTTATTATGTTTTTATACATGATGGATGCCGCCCAGAGCGGCTGGGGCAACCCAGTCCAGTTGTGTGGGGTATAAAGAATAAAATTATCATTATGGAATGGGGCGTCCCCGTGTCTCTGTGTGTGCGTGCTTGTGTAATGCACTTGGAGGGAAGAGCTGGCTGGAACTCTAAACAGAAGCAGCAGAACACACTGCAACAATTGGGTGCAGGTCCCATTTGTGACATACCACAGATGAAGTCCCCACTTTGAAACATTTACCATATAGAAATCCTCCTCCTCCTTTTGTGCTGACCTCTGTAAAAGCAGGAGACAAAAGGACCAGGAAGGAAAGAGGAAACGTTGCACAATCTGGAAGAGTGTGAAAGAAGGAAAGAGTGGTAAAGGAAATAAAGAAAACAAAAAACCTGAGATTAGGTGGGGGGGGGGGGAGAGAAGAGGAAAAGTCAAATCCAGAGGGAAAGGAGCGCGCAGGCCATTGGCCTGAGCGCAGGCCATTGGCCTGAGCGCAGGCCATTGGCCTGCTGGTTTTATACCTACTGCTGGGAGTGAAAATGCTCCCTCTGATTGGTTGACAAGGCTGCTGGCATTGACAAACGGCTTCTGGTTGGTTGACAAGGCTGCTGGGTTTGCAAAGCTGCCTCTGGTTGGTTGACAAGGCATTCTTTGATTGACAAGGCATCTGACCCTCCCCTTTACCTCATAGCTCACCAATTAACCCATTAACCAACGCATAGCCAAACCACTTGAAGGATTACTGTTAATCTCTTTTCCTTAGGGTGTCCCTATTTTCAAAGGAGAAATGTTGGGGGGTATGGAGTTCTCCGACTCCCAAGCCGTCTGAAGGCAATCTTGTACACTGAAGGGTGTTTTTTTAAAAACATCTAGTGTTTTATTATGTTTTTATACATGATGGATGCCGCCCAGAGCGGCTGGGGCAACCCAGTCAGTTGTGTGGGGTATAAAGAATAAAATTATCATTATGGAATGGGGCGTCCCCGTGTCTCTGTGTGTGCGTGCTTGTGTAATGCACTTGGAGGGAAGAGCTGGCTGGAACTCTAAACAGAAGCAGCAGAACACACTGCAACAATTGGGTGCAGGTCCCATTTGTGACATACCACAGATGAAGTCCCCACTTTGAAACATTTACCATATAGAAATCCTCCTCCTCCTTTTGTGCTGACCTCTGTAAAAGCAGGAGACAAAAGGACCAGGAAGGAAAGAGGAAACGTTGCACAATCTGGAAGAGTGTGAAAGAAGGAAAGAGTGGTAAAGGAAATAAAGAAAACAAAAAACCTGAGATTAGGTGGGGGGGGGGGAGAGAAGAGGAAAAGTCAAATCCAGAGGGAAAGGAGCGCGCAGGCCATTGGCCTGAGCGCAGGCCATTGGCCTGAGCGCAGGCCATTGGCCTGAGCGCAGGCCATTGGCCTGAGCGCAGGCCATTGGCCTGAGCGCAGGCCATTGGCCTGAGCGCAGGCCATTGGCCTGAGCGCAGGCCATTGGCCTGAGCGCAGGCCATTGGCCTGAGCGCAGGCCATTGGCCTGAGCGCAGGCCATTGGCCTGAGCGCAGGCCATTGGCCTGAGCGCAGGCCATTGGCCTGAGCGCAGGCCATTGGCCTGAGCGCAGGCCATTGGCCTGAGCGCAGGCCATTGGCCTGAGCGCAGGCCATTGGCCTGAGCGCAGGCCGGGCCTGCTGGTTTTATACCTACTGCTGGGAGTGAAAATGCTCCCTCTGATTGGTTGACAAGGCTGCTGGCATTGACAAACGGCTTCTGGTTGGTTGACAAGGCTGCTGGGTTTGCAAAGCTGCCTCTGGTTGGTTGACAAGGCATTCTTTGATTGACAAGGCATCTGACCCTCCCCTTTACCTCATAGCTCACCAATTAACCCATTAACCAACGCATAGCCAAACCACTTGAAGGATTACTGTTAATCTCTTTTCCTTAGGGTGTCCCTATTTTCAAAGGAGAAATGTTGGGGGGTATGGAGTTCTCCGACTCCCAAGCCGTCTGAAGGCAATCTTGTACACTGAAGGGTGTTTTTTTAAAAACATCTAGTGTTTTATTATGTTTTTATACATGATGGATGCCGCCCAGAGCGGCTGGGGCAACCCAGTCAGTTGTGTGGGGTATAAAGAATAAAATTATCATTATGGAATGGGGCGTCCCCGTGTCTCTGTGTGTGCGTGCTTGTGTAATGCACTTGGAGGGAAGAGCTGGCTGGAACTCTAAACAGAAGCAGCAGAACACACTGCAACAATTGGGTGCAGGTCCCATTTGTGACATACCACAGATGAAGTCCCCACTTTGAAACATTTACCATATAGAAATCCTCCTCCTCCTTTTGTGCTGACCTCTGTAAAAGCAGGAGACAAAAGGACCAGGAAGGAAAGAGGAAACGTTGCACAATCTGGAAGAGTGTGAAAGAAGGAAAGAGTGGTAAAGGAAATAAAGAAAACAAAAAACCTGAGATTAGGGGGGGGGGGGAGAGAAGAGGAAAAGTCAAATCCAGAGGGAAAGGAGCGCGCAGGCCATTGGCCTGAGCGCAGGCCATTGGCCTGAGCGCAGGCCATTGGCCTGAGCGCAGGCCATTGGCCTGAGCGCAGGCCATTGGCCTGAGCGCAGGCCATTGGCCTGAGCGCAGGCCATTGGCCTGAGCGCAGGCCATTGGCCTGAGCGCAGGCCATTGGCCTGAGCGCAGGCCATTGGCCTGAGCGCAGGCCATTGGCCTGAGCGCAGGCCATTGGCCTGAGCGCAGGCCATTGGCCTGAGCGCAGGCCATTGGCCTGAGCGCAGGCCATTGGCCTGAGCGCAGGCCATTGGCCTGAGCGCAGGCCATTGGCCTGAGCGCAGGCCATTGGCCTGAGCGCAGGCCATTGGCCTGAGCGCAGGCCATTGGCCTGAGCGCAGGCCATTGGCCTGAGCGCAGGCCGGGCCTGCTGGTTTTATACCTACTGCTGGGAGTGAAAATGCTCCCTCTGATTGGTTGACAAGGCTGCTGGCATTGACAAACGGCTTCTGGTTGGTTGACAAGGCTGCTGGGTTTGCAAAGCTGCCTCTGGTTGGTTGACAAGGCATTCTTTGATTGACAAGGCATCTGACCCTCCCCTTTACCTCATAGCTCACCAATTAACCCATTAACCAACGCATAGCCAAACCACTTGAAGGATTACTGTTAATCTCTTTTCCTTAGGGTGTCCCTATTTTCAAAGGAGAAATGTTGGGGGGTATGGAGTTCTCCGACTCCCAAGCCGTCTGAAGGCAATCTTGTACACTGAAGGGTGTTTTTTTAAAAACATCTAGTGTTTTATTATGTTTTTATACATGATGGATGCCGCCCAGAGCGGCTGGGGCAACCCAGTCAGTTGTGTGGGGTATAAAGAATAAAATTATCATTATGGAATGGGGCGTCCCCGTGTCTCTGTGTGTGCGTGCTTGTGTAATGCACTTGGAGGGAAGAGCTGGCTGGAACTCTAAACAGAAGCAGCAGAACACACTGCAACAATTGGGTGCAGGTCCCATTTGTGACATACCACAGATGAAGTCCCCACTTTGAAACATTTACCATATAGAAATCCTCCTCCTCCTTTTGTGCTGACCTCTGTAAAAGCAGGAGACAAAAGGACCAGGAAGGAAAGAGGAAACGTTGCACAATCTGGAAGAGTGTGAAAGAAGGAAAGAGTGGTAAAGGAAATAAAGAAAACAAAAAACCTGAGATTAGGTGGGGGGGGGGGAGAGAAGAGGAAAAGTCAAATCCAGAGGGAAAGGAGCGCGCAGGCCATTGGCCTGAGCGCAGGCCATTGGCCTGAGCGCAGGCCATTGGCCTGAGCGCAGGCCATTGGCCTGAGCGCAGGCCATTGGCCTGAGCGCAGGCCATTGGCCTGAGCGCAGGCCATTGGCCTGAGCGCAGGCCATTGGCCTGAGCGCAGGCCATTGGCCTGAGCGCAGGCCATTGGCCTGAGCGCAGGCCATTGGCCTGAGCGCAGGCCATTGGCCTGAGCGCAGGCCATTGGCCTGAGCGCAGGCCATTGGCCTGAGCGCAGGCCATTGGCCTGAGCGCAGGCCATTGGCCTGAGCGCAGGCCATTGGCCTGAGCGCAGGCCATTGGCCTGAGCGCAGGCCATTGGCCTGAGCGCAGGCCATTGGCCTGAGCGCAGGCCATTGGCCTGAGCGCAGGCCATTGGCCTGAGCGCAGGCCATTGGCCTGAGCGCAGGCCATTGGCCTGAGCGCAGGCCATTGGCCTGAGCGCAGGCCGGGCCTGCTGGTTTTATACCTACTGCTGGGAGTGAAAATGCTCCCTCTGATTGGTTGACAAGGCTGCTGGCATTGACAAACGGCTTCTGGTTGGTTGACAAGGCTGCTGGGTTTGCAAAGCTGCCTCTGGTTGGTTGACAAGGCATTCTTTGATTGACAAGGCATCTGACCCTCCCCTTTACCTCATAGCTCACCAATTAACCCATTAACCAACGCATAGCCAAACCACTTGAAGGATTACTGTTAATCTCTTTTCCTTAGGGTGTCCCTATTTTCAAAGGAGAAATGTTGGGGGGTATGGAGTTCTCCGACTCCCAAGCCGTCTGAAGGCAATCTTGTACACTGAAGGGTGTTTTTTTAAAAACATCTAGTGTTTTATTATGTTTTTATACATGATGGATGCCGCCCAGAGCGGCTGGGGCAACCCAGTCAGTTGTGTGGGGTATAAAGAATAAAATTATCATTATGGAATGGGGCGTCCCCGTGTCTCTGTGTGTGCGTGCTTGTGTAATGCACTTGGAGGGAAGAGCTGGCTGGAACTCTAAACAGAAGCAGCAGAACACACTGCAACAATTGGGTGCAGGTCCCATTTGTGACATACCACAGATGAAGTCCCCACTTTGAAACATTTACCATATAGAAATCCTCCTCCTCCTTTTGTGCTGACCTCTGTAAAAGCAGGAGACAAAAGGACCAGGAAGGAAAGAGGAAACGTTGCACAATCTGGAAGAGTGTGAAAGAAGGAAAGAGTGGTAAAGGAAATAAAGAAAACAAAAAACCTGAGATTAGGTGGGGGGGGGGAGAGAAGAGGAAAAGTCAAATCCAGAGGGAAAGGAGCGCGCAGGCCATTGGCCTGAGCGCAGGCCATTGGCCTGAGCGCAGGCCATTGGCCTGAGCGCAGGCCATTGGCCTGAGCGCAGGCCATTGGCCTGAGCGCAGGCCATTGGCCTGAGCGCAGGCCATTGGCCTGAGCGCAGGCCATTGGCCTGAGCGCAGGCCATTGGCCTGAGCGCAGGCCATTGGCCTGAGCGCAGGCCATTGGCCTGAGCGCAGGCCATTGGCCTGAGCGCAGGCCATTGGCCTGAGCGCAGGCCATTGGCCTGAGCGCAGGCCATTGGCCTGAGCGCAGGCCATTGGCCTGAGCGCAGGCCATTGGCCTGAGCGCAGGCCATTGGCCTGAGCGCAGGCCATTGGCCTGAGCGCAGGCCATTGGCCTGAGCGCAGGCCATTGGCCTGAGCGCAGGCCGGGCCTGCTGGTTTTATACCTACTGCTGGGAGTGAAAATGCTCCCTCTGATTGGTTGACAAGGCTGCTGGCATTGACAAACGGCTTCTGGTTGGTTGACAAGGCTGCTGGGTTTGCAAAGCTGCCTCTGGTTGGTTGACAAGGCATTCTTTGATTGACAAGGCATCTGACCCTCCCCTTTACCTCATAGCTCACCAATTAACCCATTAACCAACGCATAGCCAAACCACTTGAAGGATTACTGTTAATCTCTTTTCCTTAGGGTGTCCCTATTTTCAAAGGAGAAATGTTGGGGGGTATGGAGTTCTCCGACTCCCAAGCCGTCTGAAGGCAATCTTGTACACTGAAGGGTGTTTTTTTAAAAACATCTAGTGTTTTATTATGTTTTTATACATGATGGATGCCGCCCAGAGCGGCTGGGGCAACCCAGTCAGTTGTGTGGGGTATAAAGAATAAAATTATCATTATGGAATGGGGCGTCCCCGTGTCTCTGTGTGTGCGTGCTTGTGTAATGCACTTGGAGGGAAGAGCTGGCTGGAACTCTAAACAGAAGCAGCAGAACACACTGCAACAATTGGGTGCAGGTCCCATTTGTGACATACCACAGATGAAGTCCCCACTTTGAAACATTTACCATATAGAAATCCTCCTCCTCCTTTTGTGCTGACCTCTGTAAAAGCAGGAGACAAAAGGACCAGGAAGGAAAGAGGAAACGTTGCACAATCTGGAAGAGTGTGAAAGAAGGAAAGAGTGGTAAAGGAAATAAAGAAAACAAAAAACCTGAGATTAGGTGGGGGGGGGGAGAGAAGAGGAAAAGTCAAATCCAGAGGGAAAGGAGCGCGCAGGCCATTGGCCTGAGCGCAGGCCATTGGCCTGAGCGCAGGCCATTGGCCTGAGCGCAGGCCATTGGCCTGAGCGCAGGCCATTGGCCTGAGCGCAGGCCATTGGCCTGAGCGCAGGCCATTGGCCTGAGCGCAGGCCATTGGCCTGAGCGCAGGCCATTGGCCTGAGCGCAGGCCATTGGCCTGAGCGCAGGCCATTGGCCTGAGCGCAGGCCATTGGCCTGAGCGCAGGCCATTGGCCTGAGCGCAGGCCATTGGCCTGAGCGCAGGCCATTGGCCTGAGCGCAGGCCATTGGCCTGAGCGCAGGCCATTGGCCTGAGCGCAGGCCATTGGCCTGAGCGCAGGCCGGGCCTGCTGGTTTTATACCTACTGCTGGGAGTGAAAATGCTCCCTCTGATTGGTTGACAAGGCTGCTGGCATTGACAAACGGCTTCTGGTTGGTTGACAAGGCTGCTGGGTTTGCAAAGCTGCCTCTGGTTGGTTGACAAGGCATTCTTTGATTGACAAGGCATCTGACCCTCCCCTTTACCTCATAGCTCACCAATTAACCCATTAACCAACGCATAGCCAAACCACTTGAAGGATTACTGTTAATCTCTTTTCCTTAGGGTGTCCCTATTTTCAAAGGAGAAATGTTGGGGGGTATGGAGTTCTCCGACTCCCAAGCCGTCTGAAGGCAATCTTGTACACTGAAGGGTGTTTTTTTAAAAACATCTAGTGTTTTATTATGTTTTTATACATGATGGATGCCGCCCAGAGCGGCTGGGGCAACCCAGTCAGTTGTGTGGGGTATAAAGAATAAAATTATCATTATGGAATGGGGCGTCCCCGTGTCTCTGTGTGTGCGTGCTTGTGTAATGCACTTGGAGGGAAGAGCTGGCTGGAACTCTAAACAGAAGCAGCAGAACACACTGCAACAATTGGGTGCAGGTCCCATTTGTGACATACCACAGATGAAGTCCCCACTTTGAAACATTTACCATATAGAAATCCTCCTCCTCCTTTTGTGCTGACCTCTGTAAAAGCAGGAGACAAAAGGACCAGGAAGGAAAGAGGAAACGTTGCACAATCTGGAAGAGTGTGAAAGAAGGAAAGAGTGGTAAAGGAAATAAAGAAAACAAAAAACCTGAGATTAGGTGGGGGGGGGGAGAGAAGAGGAAAAGTCAAATCCAGAGGGAAAGGAGAGCGCAGGCCATTGGCCTGAGCGCAGGCCATTGGCCTGAGCGCAGGCCATTGGCCTGAGCGCAGGCCATTGGCCTGAGCGCAGGCCATTGGCCTGAGCGCAGGCCATTGGCCTGAGCGCAGGCCATTGGCCTGAGCGCAGGCCATTGGCCTGAGCGCAGGCCATTGGCCTGAGCGCAGGCCATTGGCCTGAGCGCAGGCCATTGGCCTGAGCGCAGGCCATTGGCCTGAGCGCAGGCCATTGGCCTGAGCGCAGGCCATTGGCCTGAGCGCAGGCCATTGGCCTGAGCGCAGGCCATTGGCCTGAGCGCAGGCCATTGGCCTGAGCGCAGGCCATTGGCCTGAGCGCAGGCCATTGGCCTGAGCGCAGGCCATTGGCCTGAGCGCAGGCCATTGGCCTGAGCGCAGGCCGGGCCTGCTGGTTTTATACCTACTGCTGGGAGTGAAAATGCTCCCTCTGATTGGTTGACAAGGCTGCTGGCATTGACAAACGGCTTCTGGTTGGTTGACAAGGCTGCTGGGTTTGCAAAGCTGCCTCTGGTTGGTTGACAAGGCATTCTTTGATTGACAAGGCATCTGACCCTCCCCTTTACCTCATAGCTCACCAATTAACCCATTAACCAACGCATAGCCAAACCACTTGAAGGATTACTGTTAATCTCTTTTCCTTAGGGTGTCCCTATTTTCAAAGGAGAAATGTTGGGGGGTATGGAGTTCTCCGACTCCCAAGCCGTCTGAAGGCAATCTTGTACACTGAAGGGTGTTTTTTTAAAAACATCTAGTGTTTTATTATGTTTTTATACATGATGGATGCCGCCCAGAGCGGCTGGGGCAACCCAGTCAGTTGTGTGGGGTATAAAGAATAAAATTATCATTATGGAATGGGGCGTCCCCGTGTCTCTGTGTGTGCGTGCTTGTGTAATGCACTTGGAGGGAAGAGCTGGCTGGAACTCTAAACAGAAGCAGCAGAACACACTGCAACAATTGGGTGCAGGTCCCATTTGTGACATACCACAGATGAAGTCCCCACTTTGAAACATTTACCATATAGAAATCCTCCTCCTCCTTTTGTGCTGACCTCTGTAAAAGCAGGAGACAAAAGGACCAGGAAGGAAAGAGGAAACGTTGCACAATCTGGAAGAGTGTGAAAGAAGGAAAGAGTGGTAAAGGAAATAAAGAAAACAAAAAACCTGAGATTAGGTGGGGGGGGGGGAGAGAAGAGGAAAAGTCAAATCCAGAGGGAAAGGAGCGCGCAGGCCATTGGCCTGAGCGCAGGCCATTGGCCTGAGCGCAGGCCATTGGCCTGAGCGCAGGCCATTGGCCTGAGCGCAGGCCATTGGCCTGAGCGCAGGCCATTGGCCTGAGCGCAGGCCATTGGCCTGAGCGCAGGCCATTGGCCTGAGCGCAGGCCATTGGCCTGAGCGCAGGCCATTGGCCTGAGCGCAGGCCATTGGCCTGAGCGCAGGCCATTGGCCTGAGCGCAGGCCATTGGCCTGAGCGCAGGCCATTGGCCTGAGCGCAGGCCATTGGCCTGAGCGCAGGCCATTGGCCTGAGCGCAGGCCATTGGCCTGAGCGCAGGCCATTGGCCTGAGCGCAGGCCATTGGCCTGAGCGCAGGCCATTGGCCTGAGCGCAGGCCATTGGCCTGAGCGCAGGCCGGGCCTGCTGGTTTTATACCTACTGCTGGGAGTGAAAATGCTCCCTCTGATTGGTTGACAAGGCTGCTGGCATTGACAAACGGCTTCTGGTTGGTTGACAAGGCTGCTGGGTTTGCAAAGCTGCCTCTGGTTGGTTGACAAGGCATTCTTTGATTGACAAGGCATCTGACCCTCCCCTTTACCTCATAGCTCACCAATTAACCCATTAACCAACGCATAGCCAAACCACTTGAAGGATTACTGTTAATCTCTTTTCCTTAGGGTGTCCCTATTTTCAAAGGAGAAATGTTGGGGGGTATGGAGTTCTCCGACTCCCAAGCCGTCTGAAGGCAATCTTGTACACTGAAGGGTGTTTTTTTAAAAACATCTAGTGTTTTATTATGTTTTTATACATGATGGATGCCGCCCAGAGCGGCTGGGGCAACCCAGTCAGTTGTGTGGGGTATAAAGAATAAAATTATCATTATGGAATGGGGCGTCCCCGTGTCTCTGTGTGTGCGTGCTTGTGTAATGCACTTGGAGGGAAGAGCTGGCTGGAACTCTAAACAGAAGCAGCAGAACACACTGCAACAATTGGGTGCAGGTCCCATTTGTGACATACCACAGATGAAGTCCCCACTTTGAAACATTTACCATATAGAAATCCTCCTCCTCCTTTTGTGCTGACCTCTGTAAAAGCAGGAGACAAAAGGACCAGGAAGGAAAGAGGAAACGTTGCACAATCTGGAAGAGTGTGAAAGAAGGAAAGAGTGGTAAAGGAAATAAAGAAAACAAAAAACCTGAGATTAGGTGGGGGGGGGGAGAGAAGAGGAAAAGTCAAATCCAGAGGGAAAGGAGCGCGCAGGCCATTGGCCTGAGCGCAGGCCATTGGCCTGAGCGCAGGCCATTGGCCTGAGCGCAGGCCATTGGCCTGAGCGCAGGCCATTGGCCTGAGCGCAGGCCATTGGCCTGAGCGCAGGCCATTGGCCTGAGCGCAGGCCATTGGCCTGAGCGCAGGCCATTGGCCTGAGCGCAGGCCATTGGCCTGAGCGCAGGCCATTGGCCTGAGCGCAGGCCATTGGCCTGAGCGCAGGCCATTGGCCTGAGCGCAGGCCATTGGCCTGAGCGCAGGCCATTGGCCTGAGCGCAGGCCATTGGCCTGAGCGCAGGCCATTGGCCTGAGCGCAGGCCATTGGCCTGAGCGCAGGCCATTGGCCTGAGCGCAGGCCATTGGCCTGAGCGCAGGCCATTGGCCTGAGCGCAGGCCATTGGCCTGAGCGCAGGCCATTGGCCTGAGCGCAGGCCATTGGCCTGAGCGCAGGCCATTGGCCTGAGCGCAGGCCGGGCCTGCTGGTTTTATACCTACTGCTGGGAGTGAAAATGCTCCCTCTGATTGGTTGACAAGGCTGCTGGCATTGACAAACGGCTTCTGGTTGGTTGACAAGGCTGCTGGGTTTGCAAAGCTGCCTCTGGTTGGTTGACAAGGCATTCTTTGATTGACAAGGCATCTGACCCTCCCCTTTACCTCATAGCTCACCAATTAACCCATTAACCAACGCATAGCCAAACCACTTGAAGGATTACTGTTAATCTCTTTTCCTTAGGGTGTCCCTATTTTCAAAGGAGAAATGTTGGGGGGTATGGAGTTCTCCGACTCCCAAGCCGTCTGAAGGCAATCTTGTACACTGAAGGGTGTTTTTTTAAAAACATCTAGTGTTTTATTATGTTTTTATACATGATGGATGCCGCCCAGAGCGGCTGGGGCAACCCAGTCAGTTGTGTGGGGTATAAAGAATAAAATTATCATTATGGAATGGGGCGTCCCCGTGTCTCTGTGTGTGCGTGCTTGTGTAATGCACTTGGAGGGAAGAGCTGGCTGGAACTCTAAACAGAAGCAGCAGAACACACTGCAACAATTGGGTGCAGGTCCCATTTGTGACATACCACAGATGAAGTCCCCACTTTGAAACATTTACCATATAGAAATCCTCCTCCTCCTTTTGTGCTGACCTCTGTAAAAGCAGGAGACAAAAGGACCAGGAAGGAAAGAGGAAACGTTGCACAATCTGGAAGAGTGTGAAAGAAGGAAAGAGTGGTAAAGGAAATAAAGAAAACAAAAAACCTGAGATTAGGTGGGGGGGGGGAGAGAAGAGGAAAAGTCAAATCCAGAGGGAAAGGAGCGCGCAGGCCATTGGCCTGAGCGCAGGCCATTGGCCTGAGCGCAGGCCATTGGCCTGAGCGCAGGCCATTGGCCTGAGCGCAGGCCATTGGCCTGAGCGCAGGCCATTGGCCTGAGCGCAGGCCATTGGCCTGAGCGCAGGCCATTGGCCTGAGCGCAGGCCATTGGCCTGAGCGCAGGCCATTGGCCTGAGCGCAGGCCATTGGCCTGAGCGCAGGCCATTGGCCTGAGCGCAGGCCATTGGCCTGAGCGCAGGCCATTGGCCTGAGCGCAGGCCATTGGCCTGAGCGCAGGCCATTGGCCTGAGCGCAGGCCATTGGCCTGAGCGCAGGCCATTGGCCTGAGCGCAGGCCATTGGCCTGAGCGCAGGCCATTGGCCTGAGCGCAGGCCATTGGCCTGAGCGCAGGCCATTGGCCTGAGCGCAGGCCATTGGCCTGAGCGCAGGCCATTGGCCTGAGCGCAGGCCATTGGCCTGAGCGCAGGCCATTGGCCTGAGCGCAGGCCATTGGCCTGAGCGCAGGCCATTGGCCTGAGCGCAGGCCGGGCCTGCTGGTTTTATACCTACTGCTGGGAGTGAAAATGCTCCCTCTGATTGGTTGACAAGGCTGCTGGCATTGACAAACGGCTTCTGGTTGGTTGACAAGGCTGCTGGGTTTGCAAAGCTGCCTCTGGTTGGTTGACAAGGCATTCTTTGATTGACAAGGCATCTGACCCTCCCCTTTACCTCATAGCTCACCAATTAACCCATTAACCAACGCATAGCCAAACCACTTGAAGGATTACTGTTAATCTCTTTTCCTTAGGGTGTCCCTATTTTCAAAGGAGAAATGTTGGGGGGTATGGAGTTCTCCGACTCCCAAGCCGTCTGAAGGCAATCTTGTACACTGAAGGGTGTTTTTTTAAAAACATCTAGTGTTTTATTATGTTTTTATACATGATGGATGCCGCCCAGAGCGGCTGGGGCAACCCAGTCAGTTGTGTGGGGTATAAAGAATAAAATTATCATTATGGAATGGGGCGTCCCCGTGTCTCTGTGTGTGCGTGCTTGTGTAATGCACTTGGAGGGAAGAGCTGGCTGGAACTCTAAACAGAAGCAGCAGAACACACTGCAACAATTGGGTGCAGGTCCCATTTGTGACATACCACAGATGAAGTCCCCACTTTGAAACATTTACCATATAGAAATCCTCCTCCTCCTTTTGTGCTGACCTCTGTAAAAGCAGGAGACAAAAGGACCAGGAAGGAAAGAGGAAACGTTGCACAATCTGGAAGAGTGTGAAAGAAGGAAAGAGTGGTAAAGGAAATAAAGAAAACAAAAAACCTGAGATTAGGTGGGGGGGGGAGAGAAGAGGAAAAGTCAAATCCAGAGGGAAAGGAGAGCGCAGGCCATTGGCCTGAGCGCAGGCCATTGGCCTGAGCGCAGGCCATTGGCCTGAGCGCAGGCCATTGGCCTGAGCGCAGGCCATTGGCCTGAGCGCAGGCCATTGGCCTGAGCGCAGGCCATTGGCCTGAGCGCAGGCCATTGGCCTGAGCGCAGGCCATTGGCCTGAGCGCAGGCCATTGGCCTGAGCGCAGGCCATTGGCCTGAGCGCAGGCCATTGGCCTGAGCGCAGGCCATTGGCCTGAGCGCAGGCCATTGGCCTGAGCGCAGGCCATTGGCCTGAGCGCAGGCCATTGGCCTGAGCGCAGGCCATTGGCCTGAGCGCAGGCCATTGGCCTGAGCGCAGGCCATTGGCCTGAGCGCAGGCCATTGGCCTGAGCGCAGGCCATTGGCCTGAGCGCAGGCCATTGGCCTGAGCGCAGGCCGGGCCTGCTGGTTTTATACCTACTGCTGGGAGTGAAAATGCTCCCTCTGATTGGTTGACAAGGCTGCTGGCATTGACAAACGGCTTCTGGTTGGTTGACAAGGCTGCTGGGTTTGCAAAGCTGCCTCTGGTTGGTTGACAAGGCATTCTTTGATTGACAAGGCATCTGACCCTCCCCTTTACCTCATAGCTCACCAATTAACCCATTAACCAACGCATAGCCAAACCACTTGAAGGATTACTGTTAATCTCTTTTCCTTAGGGTGTCCCTATTTTCAAAGGAGAAATGTTGGGGGGTATGGAGTTCTCCGACTCCCAAGCCGTCTGAAGGCAATCTTGTACACTGAAGGGTGTTTTTTTAAAAACATCTAGTGTTTTATTATGTTTTTATACATGATGGATGCCGCCCAGAGCGGCTGGGGCAACCCAGTCAGTTGTGTGGGGTATAAAGAATAAAATTATCATTATGGAATGGGGCGTCCCCGTGTCTCTGTGTGTGCGTGCTTGTGTAATGCACTTGGAGGGAAGAGCTGGCTGGAACTCTAAACAGAAGCAGCAGAACACACTGCAACAATTGGGTGCAGGTCCCATTTGTGACATACCACAGATGAAGTCCCCACTTTGAAACATTTACCATATAGAAATCCTCCTCCTCCTTTTGTGCTGACCTCTGTAAAAGCAGGAGACAAAAGGACCAGGAAGGAAAGAGGAAACGTTGCACAATCTGGAAGAGTGTGAAAGAAGGAAAGAGTGGTAAAGGAAATAAAGAAAACAAAAAACCTGAGATTAGGTGGGGGGGGGGGAGAGAAGAGGAAAAGTCAAATCCAGAGGGAAAGGAGAGCGCAGGCCATTGGCCTGAGCGCAGGCCATTGGCCTGAGCGCAGGCCATTGGCCTGAGCGCAGGCCATTGGCCTGAGCGCAGGCCATTGGCCTGAGCGCAGGCCATTGGCCTGAGCGCAGGCCATTGGCCTGAGCGCAGGCCATTGGCCTGAGCGCAGGCCATTGGCCTGAGCGCAGGCCATTGGCCTGAGCGCAGGCCATTGGCCTGAGCGCAGGCCATTGGCCTGAGCGCAGGCCATTGGCCTGAGCGCAGGCCATTGGCCTGAGCGCAGGCCATTGGCCTGAGCGCAGGCCATTGGCCTGAGCGCAGGCCATTGGCCTGAGCGCAGGCCATTGGCCTGAGCGCAGGCCATTGGCCTGAGCGCAGGCCATTGGCCTGAGCGCAGGCCATTGGCCTGAGCGCAGGCCATTGGCCTGAGCGCAGGCCATTGGCCTGAGCGCAGGCCATTGGCCTGAGCGCAGGCCATTGGCCTGAGCGCAGGCCATTGGCCTGAGCGCAGGCCATTGGCCTGAGCGCAGGCCGGGCCTGCTGGTTTTATACCTACTGCTGGGAGTGAAAATGCTCCCTCTGATTGGTTGACAAGGCTGCTGGCATTGACAAACGGCTTCTGGTTGGTTGACAAGGCTGCTGGGTTTGCAAAGCTGCCTCTGGTTGGTTGACAAGGCATTCTTTGATTGACAAGGCATCTGACCCTCCCCTTTACCTCATAGCTCACCAATTAACCCATTAACCAACGCATAGCCAAACCACTTGAAGGATTACTGTTAATCTCTTTTCCTTAGGGTGTCCCTATTTTCAAAGGAGAAATGTTGGGGGGTATGGAGTTCTCCGACTCCCAAGCCGTCTGAAGGCAATCTTGTACACTGAAGGGTGTTTTTTTAAAAACATCTAGTGTTTTATTATGTTTTTATACATGATGGATGCCGCCCAGAGCGGCTGGGGCAACCCAGTCAGTTGTGTGGGGTATAAAGAATAAAATTATCATTATGGAATGGGGCGTCCCCGTGTCTCTGTGTGTGCGTGCTTGTGTAATGCACTTGGAGGGAAGAGCTGGCTGGAACTCTAA